>NC_060270.1:139280819-139529543 GCF_021613505.1 Equus quagga
GGGGGGGTTTGGGGAGAAAAAGGAAAAAATAAAATATTTAAAAAAAAAAAAGAAAGAAATTGAAGAAGATACAAATAAATGGAAAGATATTCTGTGCTCATTGATTAAAAGAATTAATATTGTTAAAATGTTGATACTACCCAAACCAGTATACAGAGACAGTGCAATCCTTATCAAAATCACAATGTGTTTTTCACAGAAATAGAACAAAACCACAAAAGACCTTGAATAGCCAAAGCAATCTTGAGAAAGGAGAACAAAGCTGGAGACATCCTGCACCCTAATTTCTAACTATATTACAAAACTATAGTAATTAAAACGGTGTAATATTGGCAGAAAACAGATACATAGATCCATGGAACAGAATGGAGAGCCCAGAAATAAATTAATTGACCGTATATTCATGAGTTTATGACAAAGGAGCCAAGAATATACAATGGGGAAAAGACAGTCTCCTCAATAGATGGTGTTGGGAAAATTGGACAGCCACAAGAAAAAGAATGACACTGGACCACCATCTTACACCATATGCAAAAATAAACTCAAATTAAAGACTTGAACATAAGACCTGAAACCGTTAAATTCCCAGAAGAAAACATAGGCCATAAGCTCCTTGACATAGGTCTTGGCAACGATTTTTTGAATCTGGCAACAGAAGCAAAAATAAATGAGTAGGACTGCATCACACTAAACAGCTTCTGTGCAGCAAAGGAACCCATCAACAAAAGGAAATGGCACCCTACTGAATGGGAGAAAATATTTGCAAGTCATATTGATAAGAGGCTAATATCCAAAATATACAAACACTTCATACAACTCAATATCAAAAAGTCCCAAACTGATTAAAAAATGGGCAGAAGATCTGAATAGACAATTTTCCAAAGATGTACAGATGGCCAACAGGTACATGAAAAGATACTCAGCATCATTAATCATCAGGGAAATGCAAGTCAAAACCACAGTGAGATATCATCTCACACCTGTTAAATGACTATTATAAAAAAGACGAGAAGTAACAAGTGTTGGCTAAGGTGGTAGAGAAAAGGGAACCCTTGTACACTGTTGGTGGAAATGTAAATTGGTGCCGCCACTATGGAAAATAATGTGGAGGTTCCTCAAAAATTTAAAAATAGAAATACCATATACAGTAATTCCAATTCTAGGTATTTATCCAAAGAAAACAAAAACACTAATTCGAAAAGATGTATGCACCCTGATGTTCATTTCAGCATCTTGTATAATAGTCGAGATATGGAAAAAACCTAAGTGTCCATCAATGGATGAATGGATAAAGAAATTGTGCCATATATATATATATATATATATATAATGGAATATTATTCAGCCATAAAAAATGAAATCTTGCTGTTTGTGACAACATGGATATACGTAGAGTGTATCGTTCCAAGTGAAGTAGGTCAGACAGAGAAAGACAAATGCCATATGATTTCATTTATGTGTGGAATCTAAAAGAGAAAGAAAGAAAATCCAAGCTTATAAATACAGTAGATTGGTCAATAAAAGAGGTGAGGGTGGGAGTAATGGGTGAACTTTTTTTATTTGTTTGAATAAATAGAATAAAAAATTAAGAAAAGGAATTACAAAAAAGTAGGAGGAGTGAGATATAATCAAGGACAACCAGAAAAATTCACAAAACTGTGAAAGAACATTGTCAGGGGACTAAAAGACCAGAATGATTTGTGAATATGTATTATGTTTATGACTATATAAAAAAAAAGAGAGACTGGAGAGTGTGTCTGTGACATTTACATGTGAGTCAAGGCTTTCATATACTAGTATAGTATGATAGAATATTATGAAATAGTTTTATAATATCATTTTATGGCAAATATTATAGTGTTATAGCACATTATAGTATAGCATGATATTATAAATATAACCTGAGAGGCCACTATAATTATTGTAATGCTAGAAAAGGATTTTTTTCAGTAAAAGTGAGTCTAAATTACAAAGTGGTATCAAGTTAAAGGGAAAGAGCCTCTGCTCCAGGGCCAGCTACATCTCTGGGCCTCTGCTAACCCTGGTTGTATGGTGAACAGGCCAGCCAGGTCCCTGCTTCCGTCACACACATGCACACACACACACAAAGGACTTTGGAAAGAACTTTGCAAGATCAGGTTTTCCGTTTGGACATGGTGGCTTAGGCCATTGACCATATGAGCCTAGAGCTGAGGAAGAAGCTCTG
This sequence comes from Equus quagga, assembly GCF_021613505.1. Lineage (NCBI taxonomy): Eukaryota > Metazoa > Chordata > Mammalia > Perissodactyla > Equidae > Equus > Equus quagga. Next base: position 139,283,026 of record NC_060270.1, read on the forward strand.
GGTGGGAGATTCAAATTCCGAATTTATCAGCGTATACTTATACCTATGCCATGAGACAAATGGCATCACCAGACAAATTCAGATAATTCTCTTGAACATGTTTAGAGATGAAGAGGAATAAACAAGAGGACACTTAATGGAGGGGCCAGAGAGTGAAAGATGAACCCAAGAGCAAGTGGTGCCCTGGAGGGCAAGAGTGGGAAGTCATTGAAGGAGGACTGTGTCCTAAAATCGAGCCAGAGAAGTGACTTTGGGCTTAGCAATCTGGCAATTGGTTTTGACTTGTTGAGAGCAGTTGCGGTGGAGTAGAGGGGACGAGCTGACTGGAGTGGCCTCAGTGAAGAGTCAGAGGACAGAGAACAGAGACTACTCTGTCGACAGCTCTTTCAAATTTCCCTTAGGAGGTGAGCAGATCATTTTGGATCCTGGGGTCTTTGGGAAATGTCAGTGCTGCCCTGGGTGACATAAGAATAGTGGCATCATGGGAGCAGGACAGAGGGGCACCAGGAGACAGCTGAAGAGGAGGGCATCCAAGTCTGGCGTGGCCTGTCTGCTTGTCACACGGAGTCCAGGTTGCTGCAGGCTCTACAGGGTCAGTGAAAAGCCTTCCACAGGCCACAGAAGTTTAGTTGAGATGAAGCATTCACACCAAAAAAGTTTAATAGCATTCCCTCTTTTGTGTCCAACTCATCTCCGTGGGAAAGGGAGTATTGAATGGTTGTAAAGGTGGGGAGGGGTGGCTGTGTTCACACCCTGGACACTTTGGAAATGAGCATGCCTTCTGTTGAGGCACAAGAACAGGGGTTCACGTCAATTAACCTGTCTTTGTAACACTGTCTGCCAGGAGCTCTGTTACCCAGTAATGTAGGTCTTCTGACGAATCAAGTAATCGAGCTGACAAGCACCTACAACGTGTGGTTTAAATTAATTATCAGTGTTGAAGCAAGTGTAAGTCTGTGTGCATTGTAGCTGTTGAGATGAAGACTGGATGGAGAGTCTCTCTTGTCAGCCAGCACCTGTGGGGCCACTGACTTTGGGCACCACAGATTCGGGAATGGATCCTCTTCCTTCCAGCAGCAGAGGCTTTATTTCATCCATTCATCTAGCGTAGCCTCTGCAGAGAGAATTCCCGTCAATCATGGGATTGGGAGACAGACTAAGCAGTCAATTAATCAAAGAGATCCTGAGATTTGGGGAGCCTCCAGGTCTCACCATCATCATCTTGGAGAAGAGTCACGTGTTGCCTGTATCTCCACAAAGTCGAGTTCACGTTCTCTAAGGCATAGCATCCTTATGGACAAAATACAGATGTTCCACAATGTAGCCTCTCCTTTTACAGTTTTCTTTTTGGAAAATGGTTACAGTGTGGTCTGAAACCCTGAAATGGTTTATGAAGTGGTTAGAAATTCCAAAGACGAGATCCTAGTACCAATTACTGTTCAGTCTGTCACTTTGGGAAACAAAATCTGTGAACTACTCTGTTCTCCCATTTGATAAGTAGGTATAACACTGTTACTGTGTGTGCTATAAGCTATGTGGATATGATAGTATGGAAAACTGTAAAGTATCTTAAGAAGAAAAGGTTACATAACAGCCATAGGCAATGATATGTCTTATGAGTTATCAATTTTAAGCTTTTGTATTATACTTCAGATCAGTATTCTATTTTTCTCTCTTTTCCACATTATTTAAGGCACATAGGGTATACTAAGAGTTAAGGATATAGCAGGAGGAAAAATTAAGGTATTACTCTTAACTTACACAAAACTTTTCATAGAACCAGTATAATAAGCCACTTTTCCTAATTGCTACATTAAAGTAAATGTTACTAATAAGTGTCAGAATCCATCAATATGCAAAGTTGAAATTATATTACAAAAATAGTGATGAAAATAACACTTCCACCACATTTTAAAAATTGATTTTGTTTTCCTTTTCAGAATTTAAAGTGTTAAACTCTTCACTTTGGCCAGATGATTAGAAAGATATAGTTCTCCTGATTATTTTTATACTAGAATAATCTTTCATTATTAATCCATTTAAGTTTTCTCTCAAATCAGTTCATCAGTGCTACCAATTAAAAATAGAAAATGTATGTGCTCAATTTCAAGAATTAAAAATAATGCCTTGGGAGTAGCATTTCTTTCCTGTGGTGAGAGGGTTGTTGGATTTTCCAATTAAAGAAGTCTCCATACTGGAAATGAGTAGTCAATTATGAAAATTATTTTTGAATAGCCAATTTGCATATCCCTAATTGTATTCATTTCTTTGAAAGACTAAACTTGGAATTTATGATGTTGTGATTGGTTACCCCTGTAGTTGTGTTATTAATGCTATTGCTAGCAAGATTCCCCTATGAATGGGGCTTTGAGAGCCTTTCCTGAATAAATGTTTGAATCATAAGTAGGTTTGTTTTATTTAATGAATGAAGAATATCTGAAGATTCACTAGCGGTCTTCAGATTTGCACGCACTGCGCTGCGTTGGGTTGACAGCAGCATCCCCGTGCTGCCTAATGCGCTCACCTTTGGACTCTTCACATCCACAGCGCAGAAGCATGAGAAGTTCCTCTGTAGTCGTGCTGTCTGCTGGCCGAAAATGCAGTGTCCGCGGGGCTGCCCTCACTGTTGATACAGACAGCACTGTTCACACAATTGCTTGAATACGTTATTATGTTTTGCCCTTATTTTATGAAAAATGACTTGGAAATGGACAATTAAACATTTTTATATTGATGCCAAGAAGCATAGTTCTCATATGAAATAGGATTGAGAGGAAAATGGAAATAATTAGGTTAAAAGTGCTAATGTTTAGACTCATTGTACTTCTCATTGACTGAACTTAGAGCCAGTCAACATAGAGTCAGTCATGAAGGAAAAGAACAAAATTAAAGGCATGTGTAAAAAGGAGATACAAGATAAACACAAATTGTGTGTAAATATACACATTTATTTATCTACCTATTATGATTGTATCTAAAAGGACAGATAATTATGGATATTATAATATCTTTGGCTGGACTGGAGTGTCGGGACTGGAATGTCCTCTTCCACCATGTAAGTCTGCTGTTCAACTTCTGCATATTCCACTTTTATGTTTGGGAGCACTCCTCAAAGAAAGAGGTACTGACATCCTTTTGGGAGTATTAGAAAAGGTAGTGAAGGGAGGAGGCAGCCATTTCATTCCTTCAAAAGAGGCAGTCTGTCTCTTCCTGAAACTGGTTCTGTTTCAGGAAGAGACAAATGAGCCAGCAGTGGTTGTTTCCTGGCCGTGGTTCTTTTAGACGTAGTACTGAAGTGAGAGCTCGTGGTACAGGAACATTAAAGTTTTACGTTTTCAGAGGCCGTTTTCTTTACAGCCAAACAAAAATCACAGTCAGCTAGATACGGTGTCTGTGTGGGATGCGTGTCCTACAAAGTAATTAGTGTTGTTGGTTTTGCTTGTAGCTGATTGCTGTGTTTGACGAACAAGAACCACTCCACAAGATCGAGAGCCCGGGTGGAAACCCTGCAGGTCAGCAGAGCCCAGAGGCTTTTGAAACGGAAGTGGCTGCCCAGCTGGCTGCGTTTAAACCAATCGGTGGGGAAATTGAAGTAACCCCTTCTGCTCTGAAATTAGGTATGTGTATTTTTAGTGGTCTGTTTTCATCTGGTTGAATACATCATCTTGCTGACTATGAGTTGCTTCTCCTTTATGGCTTATCCATTAGTATCTTTCTCTAAGTTTGTCTTTTGTCTAAATTATTTTTTTATACAGTTTTCGCAGGTGCTGCTGTTCAGGCAAGTGGCTGCAGTATTTTCTTGAATTGCATGTGAATCTGCATTGTGTGCCCTTGAAGTGTCATGGTGGGGAGCTGGACTGGAAGTGATGAGGTTCATCTGTAGCCTATGAGGACTTAAAAACAAGTCCCTGAAAAAAGTCATTTGGAAAAAGCTCGGGGTTATCAAGGAATCCAGACTGGAAATGAAGGTCGCTTTCTGTTTTAGCCACCTTCTTTTTCTCCCCAAACTATTTATCTCAGAGTTTGGGGGAAACACTTTGAAGTTAGTTTCTTACTTTTGTCCTACTGATTCATTCAAATAAGGGCAACTTGCTCAGAATTCTTTTTTGTTACATTTGTTTTGAAGGTGTTGGTAGAAAGAGAAAATAAACATTCTTCTGAAGTTTCAGTGAATTTACAACTCCAAGAGAAATAATATGTCAGTTTTTGGTGATGCCTCTTGGAGGTAAATTTAGGCCAGTTTGGCAGCGTGGAGATTTTGACAATGCACTGCTATTTTGGCGCTTGAAGCGGTGTTTATTCCTGTCGCATGTACGCACACGTTTTGAGGCAGCTCTAGGCACCTGTTTGTAGGTTAGCTCTCGAGCTGGAACAGAGGCTTTTTCCAGTTTGCAAAGGGAATCTTATTCTTTTTAAAGCAAAGCGTATGCTTAAAATTGTAAAAATTGTACATACTACTACTTTTTTCCATTTGAAACGAAATGTATGCTGTAAAGTTTATTTTACACACCACCTTACTGAATACCCTTGTTCCGTGCTACTTTTCTGGAAAGCTTCTGTAGTGCCCCTTTCATAATAAACAAGTGAAAATTAGTGCCCTCTGGTCTTTGTGACTTTCCTCTATCTTTGGAAGCCAAGCCAGGGAAGCAGTTTGCTGGACCACGGCCGGTGAAGGTCTTTGTGGCATCTTCTGTTCATTTAAAGTGAGGTTTGTGGCTTCAGCAACCTCACAGCCCTGTCATTCATTTGCATAATGATGCCTTTTTATCCATTATGTAAATGGCATGGGAGGAAAATTAGGCAATAAGGGAAGACGAAAGAAGAAAATTGCTCTTGCTTGTTTTAATATTCGGTTTGGAAGCAAGCACTGTGGTCTTCAGAAGGCTGAACCCCAGAACCCTTGTGCCTGCGAGTTTCTGTCCACCTTTCTCTTTAGAGCTTACTCAGGGAAAAAATTTTGTCTTTCTTCGCTTTTTCAGTTTCTTTTGTTGAACCGTCTGAGCAATATAATATTGAATGCAGGAAGAAGAGTAAGCTAAGGTTCCCATCTTTTGGAAGTGGACTTTCTACCTCTTCAATTCTGATTTTTGGTGAGACAGAGATAGACAATAATATTTATCAGTGGTGACCACATGCCAGGCACTGAGCTCAACGCAATGCACTGAGTATTCTGAATCCTTTACTCGTAACAACTTGTTTGAGCCTCATACTTAGTTGAGTTTTCTGATTCCCCTCATTTAAGAGATAAGGAGACAGGAACAGAGAGGTTAAATAATTTATCCAAAATCACATAGCTAGTAGGTGGCAAAGCCAGGATTTGAACACTTGCTGGCTCCAGTATCAGAAACAATTTTTCTGTGCTGCCCTTCACATGCTATTTGTAAAAGAATAAATCAATATATTTTTCCTTGGATTTCCTTCGTGAATATATAGCAAAACCCTGAAAATGCTTGACTCCTTGGCTTAAAATCCCATTTCACCTAGTACTGTAGATTAAATGATGAGACTGCCTGACCTTCACTATGAGGTGGTCAACGTGGCCTTCCATCCAGTCAGTCTGAAACCGTGGCCCCATACCCAGCCCCACTGTCCCCACTTTCTCCAGCCTATGACCGTGCAGGCCAGCACCTTATCATCAATCAGACTATTGCAGGGCCTCAGACTGACCTCTCTCTTTACAATCCTGCTTCTGCCAGGGCTGCCGTTTGAAATCACAAATCTGATTAGAGAACTCCCCTGACTACCAACTTCCAGTGGCTTACGAGGGCGCGGAGAACCGTGTCCAAACTCGTTAGCAAGCTGGTGCAGATGGTTCCTTGGAATTACTGGGAGGAATTTGGGCAGGGCCGAATGGTGAAAAAAACTTATCCCTTATCTACTCATGGTGCCATCAGATTGAGTACTTTTCAATTCTGGAGATTTAAAAGCAAAGACAAGACATATTTATTGAGTTTCTCAGATAGAAAAATTAAAGAAGGAAGCAACACACACAGCTTTGGCTTTTGCCCATTCTGTTGTCCATTTCTTGTCCTCAGGTGTGGCCATAGGTTGGGCTTGTGTCTTCTCAGGATGGAGGGATACGTTTGCTGCAGAGGCAATGTTCGTGGCTGTTCTGGGAGTGTAACCTGGTTGTGCTATCAGGCCCATCCTGAGATCCTGTTTAGATGAGGAGTGGAAGGGAGTGGTGAGAGAAGGAGAAGCATTTATGTGCCAGTGACTCATTATGACAGGGTGCATATAAAATGCCAAATGCCGAGCCCCAGCTCTTCATCTCCGCTCCCCTCTCTGCTCCCGGAGGCCATTGGAGCGGGTTCTCCTTCCCCCGGGGCTCGTTGACCCAGGTAGGTGCGGCAGAGGCAGGGCTTGGTCTCCCGGGTTTTCTCATTCTTGGGGCCCATTCACGGAGATGAGGAATTGAATCATTATCTTCTCACAAGCTTATCTCACCTAAGGAGACACAGTTTAACAAATCTTACAAACCAAGACATTTTTATAATTAGATCATCTTAATCACCAAACATTTACATTTTGCTGATATCTGAAATAAAAATATACCCAATGTTTAGTATAATTTTTATATCTCCTTCCAACACAAGATAATCATCAATGATATTCTGTTCAAAACCAATGACAACATTCCCCACTTACACATGGTTTGGCTCCTCCTGTTCTTTCTTCATCTTTCAGGATGAAATACTTCTGCACAGAATATGCAGAAAGTTCATATTCTCAGCCTCTTCCTGATCTGGCTACTTCCTCTCTGGCCACCTTTATTATTGGCCAATCTTCCACAGTCATCTTAACCTGCAGCCACTATGAACCACTCGCCATTCCCCAGATTTGCTGCTCTCTCTCAAAGCTCTGTGCCTCTGTAGGCGATGTCCCGTCCCCTGGCTCACCTCTTTGCCTCTCTCCTACTTGGTGAACTTGTATGCACCTTTTAAGCTCAGCGATCAGGCATGACCTTGTTTGTGAAGCCTCATCCAAATCTTCAAGATAATTCAGCGGGTGTACAATAAATATGTTTCTTAATTCTTCATTCAACCATGAAGGGTTGCAGAGATGAATTGAAGAAATCTTCCACTGAACTAAGTGGGTTCATAGTCTTGTACCTGATAAGCTAATGGGGTATATATTTTTAATTTGTAAGGGGAGTTTTAAATCAAGTGTAATGTGATGCTAAATGACTAAGTCCTGACTCAGCCTCAACTAGCAAATCATTCTGATACTTGAAGATTCTATGTTTCTGAAATTTGCCAATGCTTTTTACTGTGTAGCCTGGAGATGCTAACTTAAGATTCTATTTGAAAGAAGAGACATGGTGGAGCAAACACGAGGTGGAACAGCAAGAGTCCACTTGGACCTCTATCACCTGGTTCAGGAATTTTCCAAGTCTTCTTTGTGCAACCCTATATTATGGTACTTCTTAACGTGTTTTGGGGTTTCAACAAATATTTGATTTTTGTTAACAAATAACATTCATTGAGCACTTACATTCTAGATGCTATTCTAATACATTCATGTGACTTTTTGTACAAATATGATTGGTTCTGCTTGTAGGGAAGAAAAGAATGCAGAAGGCTGTTGAGCAGGCATCAGAGAACGCTAATGCCTTTTAGAAGTCCTGCAGCAGGGGCCCACCCCGTGGCTCAGTGGTTGAGTTCATGCCCTGCGCTTCAGGGTCCCGGGGTTTCGCTGGTTCGGATCTTGGGCGCAGACTTGGCATCACTCATCAGGCCACGCTGAGGCGGCATCCCACATAGTAGAACTAAAAGGACCTACAACTAGAATATACAACTATATACTGGGGGGATTTGGGGAGAAGAAGAAGGAAAAAAAGGAAGAAGATTGGCAACAGATGTTAGCTCAGGTGCCAATCTTTAAAAAAAAAAAAAAAAAAGAGTCCTGCAGCAAAGAAACCTATCTCCACTCGAAAGAATTGTTAACAGCCCTTGGAACAACTTTTGTGAAATGCTGGTCTAGACAGTTCCACAGAATTTCATAATTAGCAATTTTTTAGAAAATTGACATTATTTTACAAATGAGCAAAGAAGAGCTTAGAGAGACTCAATGAGTGCTCTGGTGTCAAATAATTGGTTAAGGAAAGAGAATTGGAACCTGCATCTCTTGGCTTCTAGTTCATTCTTGGCTCTTTCAGCTACGTGACATTTTTTGGATTAATTGTAGATTTCAATTATCCATGTCTTTTAATACTATATGTGATAAAATAGCACCTCATATCCTTTTGGAATTGAGATAGAGTGTAAATTAATAAATAGATACTACGAATAGCTGTAAATCAAAAGCTAATAAGGGAATAAAGACCAGAAAATTAAGATGGAGAAAATTTCTTTTAACTCTCTCTGTAAGTTTCAGAAATGAATTTGCTCCTGTCACCTCATCCCATGTATATGTGCATCTGTGTGCACATGCATGTGTGGGTGTTTGGAGGGAAATTGCACCAAAACCAATAAGCTAATAGGATCCCTAGGTGATTTTTTTCTATACTATGGATATTGTTGCACTCTTTTTGACACTTAAAAGATCCGTGTGTAGGGCCTTTTGTAAATAAGACAAATTAGTGAGGACAATTATTTTGAAGTTTGGAAGAGTGAGTCCTTTAGCTTTCCTTGCACTAGTCCCTATGCTGCCTTTATGATCGGTGGCACCTCACCTTCTGCTGATCCCCAGAAGACCTCATGAAGCCATAGCCCAGGGTTGACCTAGTCCTTGTCTGTTGAGAACAATGACATGGAGCTGGTCCCAGACCCTATAGTATTTGATCTAGCTGTGTACTCAGACAAGTCATTTAACCAGTATCTAACAGGACCAGATTTTTCCAAACAAAAAATAAATTGGGTCACATAGGGCATCCATAGAAGAGAATCTTCTGAACTGAGACCATCCAGGTCACTTCCTGATGTGTCACTATCATAGCTCCCTGGGCACAGTTTTCTCTTCCATGAAATAAGCCTTTCTTGCTCTAATGGGCTGTGGTTGTCCCGGAGAATTTCATTAATACTAAGCAGAATTTGAATCTGACTCCATGCCCCTGTCAATTTCCCTTGCATGGCCCCAATTAATTAGCAGTTTTATTTTGGACCTTTGCTAATTTTTCTCAGTACTTCTTGACGGAAATTTGGGTTCAAGCTTCCAGGAGAAAATACCTCTTTAGTTATAATTATCTTGGCGATATAATTTAAACAGTGTATCAGGATAAAAAGTGCTTTAAAGTTGGTTTTTGCCACTCTTGTGATCCATATCACCCAGATATAAAGCAATCTGATTAAAGTTTGGAGTTGAAGTGGTATTAGCTTTCTTCTCCTCTCGTGTGTGAAACTTTGAAGATGAGCTACTTTCTGTTTGAAAGCGATGCTTGTTTTTGAGACTTGAAAGCTGAAAGGTGCCTCGGATGCTTTATTGTTTCCATGTGTGTTTGCACTTCTTCAAAACTGAAATGGAAATTATGATTGCATGTTTGTTGTAATATAACTATTTTCAAAACACTGAGTTCTCTATTTTCAGTAGTTCTCGGAAAATATTGTATCGCTATAGATTAGTGTTGGAAATTGTGACCATTTTCTATCTGATTTTGACTAATTTAGGGCATAAGGGAAACATATGGGAACATTTGTCTGAATTTTTTACGAAACCAAATCCCTTTATGGCACTGATCTTCAGGAAAAAATAAAGAAAGGGGAAGTGTATTCCTTTAATTAGGCTGCAGCGTGTAAGTAGCTGCTGTGCCCATAATGGGAGTTTAAGTATTGGCATCTGATCCTAGACAAACACACTCACACCACACACACAGCAGAAGTAAAGCGTGGGACTGGCTTGTGCTTCTGCCGGAGCCTTTGAATTCTGACTACAAAGCGCACAAGCCTGTGAGGGCTCCTGGTTGCTGGAGGCTCTTTGCTGTGGGCTGAGAAACCCCAGCGTTGGAATTACCAGGGAACTGAGGTCATTTGCTTGGGTGAATCCATAAGTCATGATTTAGTCATTGCGTTTCATCTTATTTGTTTCCTGTTGGGGCTGATTATTCAAAAGTTAACAGCTATCGAATCGCTTTTCTTTCTTTCTTTTTTTCTTCCCTGGGAGCCTGGTGTTTTTTCCCTGTGCAGGACCAGATGAATGATGTTGTAATTAGCAATGGTAACCTTGCCGGCTACCATCAATCAGTCAGAGCCATATAGTCAACAAAGTGTGTGCATGCTTTCTGCTATGACGGGAGCTCCATCAGGACTAAGGAGGTCGCAGCCTTCCTAATCCATTTCTGGCACCATTCTTCTTTTGCTATCGTCGTTGTGGGTTTTATTTTTGTTTGTTTTCAGAGTAGGTGAAAAGTTGCTTAGGGGGGAAGAAAGATTATACATTGAATATTTAAAAAAAAATTTTAATACTCTGAAAAAGGGCCTGAAGTACTTGGTTAAATGAAAGACTAAAATCAATACCTGAGGACAGGCAACTCCTATGCAATGTTAGAAAGTCATTACCACGCAGGAGTAATTGTTGTTTGTGTTGGTGTCGGGCAATGTGAGTGATGGTTCAGAGGCGAACTTCCCACCGTACCTGACGTTGCCTCCTCTGAGTAAGTGCAGGTGAAGGGTCCGCAGAGCCAGGCCATCAGTTCATAACCTTCTGTAAAAAGAACATGATGGATTTTGCTTAAAAGTATTCTATATTCTTATAAATGTTTTTAAATGAGATATTTATTAAAATGTAGATTGTTAAGCCAGAAAAATAAACAAAAACAAATTACCATCATCAGAACAGAACTACAATTTCCATTTTTCTGTTTTCTATCCAGTTCCTCTTGGTATTTTAGTCTTAATTCAATTTTCTCTTTTACTACTTGCTTTGGTTCTCCTCGTGTGTCTTTTCTTTAATGTTGTGTACTATATCTAATGGCTGAATTTGGTAGCTAAATTGGTACTAAGTTGGTTCTACTCTAATAAAGAATTATTAAAGGAAATTTGCATTTAGCCATTTACCCAAAAATGTAAGATAGTATTTAAAATCCAAGCTTTCATTCTTGTTCTTTTCCAGCTGTATTTTCTAAGTTGGTTATATGACCTCAAAAAAACCCACCAAGTTCACTGTCTCCCCTTTGGCCACTTGCCGATGCTGGACGCCCCCTGAGACAGTGTGCAGGTCCCCTCATAAGCGAGCTTATAAGGAAAGGTCACTTCACGCTGCTCACCCGATACCAGACCCCTGGGCTCTCAGGCCTCTCTCGCAGATTGCTTTCCATAGCGAGTCCACTGAAGCTGCGCTTGCAGAGGCCTAGGCCCTGAGTAGTGAAAATATGTTCAGCCATGCTGTGATAGTCAGCTCCTTGTAGTTCCCTGGACCACTGAGAGAATGATTTCAGTTTGTCCTTTTAATAAAAGAAAGGGAAGAACAGCACCCTCCACACCCCCCAAGCCGCATAGTCCCTCCTTCCTCCCTCTACCGTCCGCCATCACAGTCAGTTGTCCTTTCTTGTGACCAGTCCCCAGCTCTCTCTTTTGTTCAGACACCCTGAGACAGCCAAGCAGGACCAAGCAGCATGGCCCTCCGTTCTTTAACTGCAGATGCTGCTTTTCAGAGCCTGGTAGGGTTTCCCGTCTATTACGACATGCTTTCACATTACTTATCTGTACCACAAATTTCTTGACAATGTGACTCAGATTTTCATACATATAAATCTTTCTGGCCATAAAATAGATTACATTTCTCATAAATTTCTAATCACAGGTAAACAAATTATTTATAATAACCGTGCTGATTTTCTTTTGCAGTTTGAAATTCAGAAATCGTGCTAACAATTTAATATATGGTAAAGCCTCTTTTCCATTAACAACCTAGATATAAGGGTGAGCCTTTGGGATTTTTTTCTGGGTGTCTGTGTGTGTGTGTGTGTGTGTTTGTGAGAGAGCGCACGTGTGTGTGCACGCATGCGCATGACTTTTTTTTCTTTCCGCCCAGATGGGCAGGAAAAAAATCCACTAATTTAATTATTTACAGAAGATCCATCTTAAGGACAAGTCACTCAGGGTTGGACACGCTTTTATGACTGGCTCAGGATTTCTCATTTGCTTTATCTGATAAAGCCGTATGATGAATTATGCCTCAATATACACACATTTGGTTATTTCCTTGCTGTATGCCGAATTTGAAATTTTACTAAGATCTTGGTTTGGCTCAATGAAAGTAAGAAATACGGAAACAGCTTGATTTGGTCATTCTCACATCCCAAGGTGATAAGGGAAGGTGACAGCCTTTGCCTAGCAATTGCCAGAAGAAAAGCTCGCTCTCTTGTGTTTACCCTTTTTTTTTAAATGTTTGCCGGATAAAAGAAGACGGCCTCCCAGATATCAGCACCGCACCCTGTCAATTTGCTATTGACCCAATGCATCCATCATCTGGCTGACAGAAGATGGTGCTCATTCTGTTTATTCACGGGCTTAATGGGAAAATCTTGATAGCTATCAGAAAATGCAGGTAACTCTCTAAAAATACCAGAAAAATTCTGAGTCCCCTTCTGTGTAAACTTGAGACTCTGTTAAACTCCTTAAACCCCTTTACAGATGGAAGAAATTTGGGGCTTTATGTTTTTTGTGTGTGTGTAGAATGAAAGTAAAGGAAATTATGTGGTACATCTTGCTTATTCTCTCTTTGTTTATATGGAAGGCTTGGCTATGACTACTTAAGGCGTGATCAAGGGAAATAAGTCAGCAGGCTTTTTGCCTTACCACAACCTATTTGAAATCATAACACTTGGATTTGGTATTTTCAGATAATATTGAGTGAAAGAAGCCATTGCTTCAATGTCTATATTTCTTGAAGCTGTTGATAAGAATGGTGTTTCTAGATCTTTTTGCCCTGTTTGTTCTGAAAAATGGCATGGATAACAGCAAGCTGCTTGGCTTCGCGTCATCTGGTTCTGCCTAATTGTGAGGATCAATTAAGCTTCCCTTGTGTTTTTAAAACAAATAGACTTTCTATCCTAGAGATCCGAAAGCATGTGGGAAACTTCTTATTTTAGTCACAGTTCAGGAATAATGCCCTTTGACCTCACAACTTTGGTTTGGTGTTACAGTTAACTGCCCTTATGGCAGAGTTCAGCATTCGCACCACTAACATCTGCTCTTCTTAGATGATCGGGCTGCAGAACGTAACTATGGAAATCAGTACATGTGAGGTCAGTGCCAGGGAAGATGGCGGCGTGCCTGTCAGTGCCTTCAGTTAATCAATAATTATTTATTGCTGGCGAGCAGATGAAAAGTCTTATGCTAGGCTACCAGAGGAATATAAAGTAACATAAGTCAGGCACTCATTTCCAGCAGCTTGCAATCTACTGATTTCACATACTGAGTGAGTCTCTTAACTTGGTTAGGTTTTCATTTTTATAATTTACAACTGTTGTTATAATAATACAGAGCAGACGATTACAAAACCATACAGTTGAAAAGGATCTTACCTCATGAGTAAATTTAGACGTGCACAAAAACTTCATGTGTGTGCCATCAGTCATGCCCGATGTCTCCCCATAGCTTGTTTAGTTGTCTTTTATTTGAGTCTTTGGTTGACAGAGAGGTTCGTAGAAATAATAAAACGTCAAGTTGGTAGTCTCTGCAGTTTTCACTGACTCTATTTTAGGCAGTGTTAGGTTTGTGTGTGTGTGTGTGAGGAAGATTGGCCCTGAGCTAACATCTGTTGCCAATCTTCCTCTTTTTGCTTGAGGAAGACTGTTGCTGAGCTAACATCTGTGCCAATCTTCCTCTACTTTTTGTACATGAGATGCCACCACAGCATGGCTTGATAAGCGGTGTGTAGGTCCACACCTGGGATCCGAACACTTGAACCCTGGGACGCTGAAGCAGAGTGCATGAACTTAACCACTACACCACTGGGCTGGACCCTGGGCAATATTAGTTTTATCTCTTATTAGGTGATAAGAAATAACTAGGATCCCAGATCTTTCCACTGCCTCCGACAATGTCCTGTGCTGCACAGTCAGAGTCTCCAAGGACCTAATGGGTTGATGAATGACTATTTATCCATCCTTCCCTCTCTCCATTCATACCTGCCTCCATTCATCCAGCCATCCTTCTCCTGAAAGATACTCCAGTCAAATGTGCTTTTTAAATTCTAGGTAGTCAAGTTGGAAACCAGACTTTTCCCTTGGTGATTTCAATAGATACACTATTCAGAAGAATTAGTTGTACCTAGACAGGAGGTAGATGCCAACCCACTCCTTGCTTCTTTTTCACTGAGTACCACATAATTTACTAACTGGACTCCCAGGGTGATCTTTTCTTATCCAGATCTATTGGATATACCTCAGTCTGATTTATTTACATGATACAGAGAAGTTTAAGAAAGTTCTATTTGCAGCCCCTCTATTCTTCCTGCTCAAAACACCCTTCTCCACTTCAGCACCCAAATTGTCCACATATGATTCCCGACACATGAGCTCCTCCACATTCTGGGATGTCTTGAGAGGGAGCATCTAGACCATTTTGGAAGATTTCTTTAGAGAAGTTTAGAGTATGACTTTTGTGTTTTTTCTCCTTTTCAGACCAATTATCACTTTCTTCAAAAACTTACTCAAAAATTAATTTTCTTTAAAAGACCTTTGTTGATTGCCTTATTGCCCTATTTTTTAAAATAATGTAGAACATTTGTTTGCTAGTTGTCATAAACTTAATAACATTCTGTCTTAACAAGGTGAAAGGTTACATGAGGTGAGGCAAAATTCTTGTCTATAATTCATAACTTATTAAAAACTGGTTCTGGGGCCGGCCTGGTGGCACAGCGGTTAAGTGCACACATTCTGCTTTGGCAGCCCGGGGTTCGCCGGTTCGGATCCCAGGTGTGGACGTGGCACCGCGTGGCAAGCCATGCTGTGGTAGGCGTCTCACATATAAAAAAGTAGAGGAAGATGGGTAAGGATGTTAGCTCAGGGCCACTCTTCCTCAGAAAAGAGAGGAGGATTAGCAGATGTTAGCTCAGGGCTAATGTTCCTAAAAAACAAAACAAACAAACAAAAAACTGGTTCTTTTCTCAGTACCCAAAATGTAACCTGAATATATTTGACTTCCTGTCTTCTCTAATACCTTAATGAAGCCAGTAGACAACGTATTATTTCCATAAGAAACAAGGGATGGAGAAGGATATAGATTACATGGTATTACCTATTTCCTTTACAGCAGGGTAGTACAGAAATTGAGAGCACAAGCTATGGAGCAAGACTGCGTAGGCAGATGTGTGTCTGCCCTTTCCAGTCGGGGTGATCGTAGACAAGTAGTTAACCTCACTGGGTCACAGTTTCTTCATCTGCAAAATGGGTAATATTAGTAATGACCTAATTGGTTTGTTGTGAGCATCAAATATATTCATATGCATGTAAATATAAAGCACTTATGCTAGTGCCCGCCATATAATAGGTGGTAAATAACTAGTAGTCACTATTATTATTTTCATCATTATATTTATTATTAATCATTTGGAAGAAAATGACAAAATCTCCTTGTGTTTATGTATTTAATATTTTGATCTGATCTTTTGTTCTCTCTTTTTCCAATTTTCAACTTTCAACCCATGACATCATATTCTCTCTTTTTTGTAAATGTAGATTCTGGTCATCATATACTTTCTCCTAAACCAGAAAATTAAATTTTTGTTTTTCCTTTCTACAGGCTTACAAGATAAATGGTAAAATAGTTGATTGAAGCCAAAACAATAGCCGGGGATATTAACTCACGTATTTACTTTCATGTCCTCACCCTAGTTTGGCATGCGGCTCATAGGAATCTTCTCTTACAATTGATATGTATATGCCTTTCCTGGTTGACAATACCTTTACACAGGGAATAAACATTTATTCTTAATGTGGTTCCACTCACCCAACTAACCTAGAATACTGTCTCCATTTGGTGCCAAAAGGAGACAGATGGTGAGCTCAACGGTGTGATTGAACAGAATTTTATAACAGGATTGTTTATGAAAGGGATGTAACCAAGTTCTGGAAAGAATGGAGAGCCCTTACCAGCCCAGGCCTGAAAGTGGCCGGGGAGAAAATTCTTACCCATCTGGTGAGAGTGGCAGATGTGGGAGCCGGGCCCTTAGAGGATCCCAACCTGTGACCTGAGGTTGGGCATGCTGCCCCTTTCAAAGCTGCAGCTGGGAGAGAGGGAGCAGAGCTGGGGATAAACATCCTAATACCCTCTTCTTTCTGCCTTCTGATCTCATGCTGGTCCTTCCCAATGGCCAAACCCAACAGGGAGCCAGAGGGAAACTGGCCTGTGTGATGCCCTGAGTTACCGAGTGGAAGTCAGCCTTCATGAGGTGTGGCTCCAGCTAGCATCCTTGAGATCAACGGGCATGAATCCCTAGTCAGTGTCTCCGAGATGAGTTTTTTATTTAGAAAGTACTGGTACCGATCAATAATGCTTTAAGATTAACAGTTGATTATCTATATCTGTTTGGCATGGAACTTATCTATGGAAATATAGAAATCATTAAAGTACAGTTTTTCCCTCAAGGTGTTCACAATTCAGTGGAATGGTTCTCAGTCTTGTCTTTTTTTTTACCGAGACAAAGCATGGATGACATTTATATACAGAGGACACTGACATGTACTACCCACCTCTATGTAATATTCCTGTTTTGCTGACTACAATTCTAGCACCTTTTGAACTCCGTCAGTCAAACACATCAGCTTTCAGTTCACAAAAAGTGGATTGAGTACATTTATTTTGTGTCTTTTCCTTCCCAAACTTTCAGAGAAATGACAGTTTTAAGTGAAAATAAAGGGGAGAGGCTAGATTAATAAAAACACTGGAAATGGTAGAAGGGGAAAATGGAAAGTGAATAGGATCCAATTAACAAATGACTCAGACTTTAGGCTGCCCTGGAGTAAGCCCTTCCTCTAGCTGGCGTTGAGGCGTGGCCTGGGGTGGAGGTGGACAGCCTGCCTGCCTGCCTGCTTCCTGTGCAGCTTGCTAAAGTGACACCTGTCACTGAACACTCTTTAGCATGTCACCCACCTAACTGAGAGGAGAGGTTTCTTCAGGAAAGACTTATGTGTTGCAAGCAAAACTGAAGCTACTTTTTATTCTTAAGCAACTGAGTACTTCATTGAGAAATACAAATAGGGAACCACCACTTGCCAGACGTTTAAAGGAACAACAACTCAGAAGATGACACGGGGATGAACTTGACAAGACCGTCTTGGAGAGGAACAGAACAGCTGGAGGAGCTACCTTACCAGAGACCAAGACTTACAAGGTTGCAGGAATTGATTCAGTGTTATTTGGGCACAAGGACAGATGAAGGGCATAGGATAGAAATGTCCAGCAACAGACCCTCACAGATGTAGTCATTTGTTTTGTGTCAGATTTGACATCACTATGCAGTGGGGAAGGGATGATGCTGAGTCAATTCAATGTCTCTATAAAAACAACAACAAATCTTAATCCCTACCTCAAACCATTACAAAAACCAGTGCTAGACCCATTATAGATCTAAATGGAAAGGAAGAGGAAAAACAAAATATATATATATGGAAGACATCAAATGGGAATATGTGTGTAACTTTGGAGTTAGGCTTATTTTTATAACAGGATGTAAAAAGTGCTAGTCATAGTAAAAAATTTGATAAATTGGATTATATTAAATAGAGGACTTCTTCATTAAGAGATACCATTAAAAGAGCAAAAAAGAAATGCTCTAGACTGAGAAAATATCTGTAATACATATATGTGACGAAAGACCATGCCCGTAGTATATGGAACTCTCAGAAATGATAAGAGAAAAGCAGACATGGGGCTGGCCCTGTGGTGCAGCGGTTAAGTTGGCACATTCTGCTTCTCGGCGGCCCAGGGTTTGCCAGTTTGGATCCTGGGTGCGGACATGGCACCACTTGGCAAAAGCCATGCTGTGGTAGGCATCCCAAGTATAAAGTAGAGGAAGATGGGCATGGATGTTAGCTCAGGGCCAGTCTTCCTCATCAAAAAGAGGAGGATTGGCAGTAGTTAGCTCAGGGCTAATCTTCCTCAAAAAAAAAAAAAAAAAAAGAGAGAAAAGCAGACAACTCAATGGAATTATAGGAAAGAAATATAGGAAAAAACATCATAAAATAGATATTTAAGTGGCCAGTAAATACATAAAAAAGGTGTTTAACTTCATTAATCTTCATGGAAAGGCACATTAAAACCACATTGCAAATTTGAAAACAAATAAAGTAGTGTTGGTTTATAACCTAAAATATAAAGTAAATACACATGAGTCCATACTAGTGTAAATAAATGATTGATTGAATAAATAATTAAAGGTGGGGGGGGGGAGGAACAAACCTTCCTTATGGAAGAGTTCCAAGTAATATATGTAGATACTCCTTCCTCCTTGAATATGGGCTGGGCTGGGTGACTCACTCTCAAAGAATAGGATATGGAAAAAGTAAGAAGTGTGCAGTGGTGACCTGGCCAGTGCTCCCTGAACCAGCTGATCCAGGAGAAGTCAGCTGATACCATGATCCCTTATATGGTGAGACAAGCAGAGCATTTCGCCTCAGTGGTGTTCTTTCCCAAATCCACAACCCCAGGCTTATCTTGAGAAAAACATCAGACAAACCCACATCGAGGGCATTCTACAAAACGCCTGACCAGTTCTGTTCACAACTGCCAAGGTCGTGAACAATGAGGAAAGACCGAGGAACTGTCTCAGCCCAGAGGAGACTGGACCAGATTCAGTGTGTGTCCTGACGCCTGGAAGAGAAGAGGAAGCTCGTGGGAAAACTGGTGGGATCCAAACACAGTCTGTTGCATGGTTAATAGTCTTGCACCAATATTAACTTATTAGTTTTGACATATGTATGATAGTCATGTGAGATGTTAAAGTAGGAGGAACTGGGTGTTCTCTCTACTATCTTTGCAGTTTTTTATAAATTTAAAATCCAAAATAAAACGTTGGTTTAAAAAAATCTTTTTTAATGCAAGACCACTACTAATCCATCAGAAATTACTAAAATGAAAAAGACAATACCAGGTGTTGGTGAGGCTGTGGAGTAACTAGAACTTTCATACACCGCTAATGTATGAACATTTTTGGAAAACTACTTAGCAGTATCTAGTAAAGTTGAACCTACACATCCCCTGTGATTTTCCATTCCAGTCCTAGTTAAACTAGGTAACTCTCAGCAGAAAGGAGCAGATACATTCACCAAAAGACATCACAGCATCCCTATTCCTATTAGTCCCAAAGTGAAAACGAATCAAGTGATAAAACGGTAGATAAATTGTGGTGCATTCATACAGTGGCATGCTTTACAACAATGACATAGAACTAACTGTTGCAACAAAAAAAATCACAAAATGGAATGTGTAGGGATGTAAATATCCTTGACTTCCACTGTGGGCTGGGGATAGAGACAGGCTGAAGCATCTGGGTCAAACAAGTATAGATATTAAAAAAATAAAGTGGCAATTAGTCTAAAATTCATTCATTCAACAAGTGTTTATTGGAAACTTAACTGTATGCCAAGCGTTTCTGTAGGTGCTTGAGATATAGCAGTAAACAACAACAAAATACAAACCTTCCTGCTCTCATGTAGTGAACATACAACTGGGATGGGACAACATGAAAATAATACATGAATGATTTAAGTAGTATATTAGAGGTGATAGGAGTTTTGGGAGAACACTAAATCAGAGTCAGGAGAATAAGGTGTCTGGTGGTGAGAAGGGAGTCCAGCGTTCAACAGAGTGGCATTGAAGCAAAAACTGGAAGGAGGTGAGGGAGTAAGAGTTGTGTAGATTGGTTAGAGGAAAGAGGAAGGAAATTGTAAATGAGGAAAATTCCTCATGCTTCATAGCAAGGAATCGATTGATGCTACTCAAAGTTAGAAAAGTCAAGAAGTTATATCCAGTTAGCCACCACAAAAGTCAAAAATAGAAGTGTGATAAAAGAGTAACTTCTGGGAAGTTGAGCCTGAAAGTGCCAGGGAGAAAGGAGAATTGTAATTTTTGTTTTCTTTCTTTCTGCATGGTTTGAATTATTATGATGGTATAAATTGTTTTTAAAATAACATTTTAAATGGGGGAGCACATTCAGACACTTAGAAGTAGTAGGCAAGAAATGCGAGGGACAGTATTAGAGAACCTTGAAACCACTCTATCTTTTTAAAATAAATCATTTGCAAATTTTAGTACTTCTTATTGATAAGGAATTGCTTGCCACATACTGTCAGCTGCTTGGAGGAACTGCTCTCTGTCTTCTCCAACCCACAGACCAAGCTGGGAAGCTCAGGAACAAGTGTGACCATGTCCAGCTCTGAGCACAGCTGCACAGTACCCCCAAATCCACCCCAAGTTAGGCACACCAGTGCACGGCCTGGGCAGCAAGGTTCAGCTGCCACCCAGATAGTTCTCTTGTATCATGAGAGTGCTGGCTAATGATGCACAAAGATACCAACTCCCTTTACCAGTTATGGTCTTTAGGGTCAAGCTTGAAGATTTTAATTAGGTGTATAGCAAAGCTAAAAAGAAAAAACATTTTCTAATTAAGCCTTTTGAAATGGGTAAAGAGCTATCCTGTTGCCTGTAGATGATGTGTAACGATTCAGTATTACATAAACTGTGTCTTTACTCAGGGCTTAAATCAGTATAGACCTCAAAAGGAATTAGTCATTGTAGCTAATGAAAATTAATCTGTCTTAGAAATTGTAACAAACTCTGTAAGGTTTGTCTTTCTATTTGTTTGATTGATTTTACTTGAGGGGAGAATTTCAAATTGTATATGTCTAAAAGGATAACGGATGTAATTATCTAAATCTAGAACAACGAAGAATACTTCCACTCAGGTATACAAATAACTGGATACTCTTTGTCTCATTTTGCTTTGATTCTTTGGATAATCGCCTCCATTTTCCACCTGATTTAGTGTAAGTAGACACAGCTTGAGGATTTTCCAGGAGATTGCTACTTGTGTTTACGTAGCACAGTGACTTGAAGCTGAAAGGGCTGATACTGAGATGGCAGTGGTGCAATTTTGGTTGTACAAGTGATTGTTGGGTCTGGTAATATTTAGACGTAATGTAGGAATTTCCTTATTTGGTGTTTTTATTCTGAAATAATATTAGTCTCATTAAATCTTGAGCAAATATGTTTGCTGACTCTGTACTGCGGTCCTAACCAACTGAGTGTGTATTGTGGATTGAAACTCATGAAGTTTCAGACTGAGGCTTTGGCGAAGAATGCATCCAAACGTGCGTGTATGTGTGTGCGTGTGTGTGTGCCTATGTGCGTATGCGTGTGCACACGTGCTGTATGGATAGAGAGGAGGAGGACGATGGGAAAGGAGAGAGTTCTCTTTAAGGAAAGTAAAAACAAAAAGGCAAAATCTGATATTAAATTCAACCAGTGAATATATGTAATAATCTAAGGGAGATAATTCAGTATGTGTGGGGAAAATATCCAGGTGTTTTATTGCCTGTAAAGCATTTAAATCAAAATTAGTAAAAAAAATTTTTTGAAATCTGAGAAAATTTTCATTGCATTTACAGCATAATGACCAAATTAGCAAAAGAATTAATAAAGGATATATTCCTTTTTGAAAGATCTTGATTTGCTTTATTTGACAAGTAGTAATCGATCTTTGTCAATACTAGTCAAGACTTTTCAGTCTTCTCAGTAGTCGGGTGAGAATAATTAAAACAATTTTCGCATACGTTTAGATGGATAAATGCTGCTACTTTATCGCTGATATTGTTGAAGTTTCATGTTGAGGATGGAGTGGAATTAAAATTCGGTAACCCTCACGGAAAGATTTGGCAAAATGATTTCGTGGAGTTTCCCAGTTAGATCAGTCATAGCCAGGGCCCCTAGGAGAGGTGGAAGTCCCCTTTACGTACTTAACATAAATGACATTAATATTAGAGATAAACGTGTATAGCAGATTAGCCAACAAGTGATGTTACTGGATGTGTGAGTTGTCAGTTTTCCTGGAAGTGTTTGATTCAGTGGCAGGACATGGAGGGCCTGGATTTTGAGGAGGGGCTTTCTCCTCTTTGAGGGCACAGATGCTGTGGTTAGAAAAAGAAAGGTTATTTCTGTTTGCGAATGTGAGCCTGTAATCCCTGTTTCCACCCACTGAGGCCCTCAGATACGGGTTTAATGGTGCAGGTCCGTAACTGAGAGTCCTGTGGAACTACTGAGCTGAAGTCTGGCAGAAGCAACGTGCGGGGGGCATGGACTAACCACGGGGGGATAGAATCCCTTCCCCCTTTGCTCCACCCCAGAGGGCTTCATGGTGTCAGTTCACCAAGTGTCCAAGCAGCAATCCTCCACAGCTCCAACACCAACACGACTTTCTCTTCCATGTTTTGCGTATCTAATAACAGCTGGAAGCGCTGCCTCAGAATCGGTGGTGGTGGTGGAGGCTACCAGATGAAGAGCTCACTGGGTTGGTCTCCCTCCCTCTCTTCTCTTTCTCCTACTTGATCTCTTTCTTTCAAGCCTTCCTTTCCTTTTTTTCTCTCTGCCTTCTTTCCTTCCATCCTCCCTCATTCCCTCCTGTCCTGTCTTTCCTCCCTCTTGCCATCTCTCTCAACTTTCCTTTCTTTGACAATTATTCATTAAAGCCCATACAGCAAAGTTAGTTAATTCCTAATGGATATCTTTCTGAGGAATGATAACCTATATGAACTTGGACCCCGAGTCTACTTTCTTCCATGGTTGAGTGGACACTCTTTCTATCAGAAGAGAGAATTTCTTTTATTGGAAGGAAAGGTTTCACAATTGATCAGTCGCAATAGAATGTGTGAAGTCACTGAACTCGAGGGAGCATGTACAGTTCACTAAGATTTTGCAAGAAAGCAAAGAGGAGGAAATTTCACATCGTTTGCATTCTTGCCATGCACCACAGATGTGAACATGGCTGGGGTTTGACTAAGTGGACAGAGGGTCTTCCTGAAACTGCACTGAGCATCTCCCAGCCTGTCTTACATCAGTAACAGAGGGCCTTTCTCATGCCAATGTAGTTAAATGTAAGAAGCCACTTGAAGGAAGCAGAAACAAGCGATGGAACCCTGTACTGAGCTGGCTTCATTTGGGGGGAAGATCTGTGAGGAGTTTGGGAGGTTTGGGAGGTGTATACCAAATAGACAAAGGACGTGAAGAGGGAAAGCCCCTGGATTGTATTGAAAAGGGCATAACTGCGCCTGTGTGCCAGAGACCTCCATGGATGTGGAGATCTGTTGCTTCTTTGCTGACTTTGATAGTGGCCTGTGTTGGCAAATCAAATGTTACTGATTCCTTTGCTACTAAGCCCTGTCAGGTGCCGTTGCTGACTGACAGGAAACCTCAGAGGCGGCAGGTATCTAAAGCCTTTAAATATAAAATATATATAAAGATAAATAAAATATATAAATCTTTAAAACACATCCTTGGAACTATGAAGAGCTACGGATAGTGCAGATCAGCTCTAAACTGTGATTTATTTCAGCATTGACAGTTATTAATTTGTAGTAATCATCACTTTCTCTAACATAAATCATGGTAACCTTTCTTTGAGCTCTTAAATCTGGTTTTGTAATAGATCAAACTAAATATGAAGGCTAGTATGCCAACCCCTCGAATGGCAACATTCCTTTCTTTTGAGTCTCAGGTAGCTATTTCTGAGTAAGAAGAAATCATCCAGTAATTGGTTTTTATCTTTAGCAAGTTTATATTTCTAAAGGATGCAATTAGTATTATTATCTATTCTTATTAGCATTCTGAAGTGATTTTTAGATTCCATAGGTTTAGATGCTCAAGGTTTCTCAGTCTGTTGCATGGAGTTAAAAAAATCTCTTTGGCAAATATTCCTAATATGATAGCAGCTAGGAGAATAATTGTCATTGGGATGACCTTTTCTGTGAATAGTTTGACAGACGCTTGAGGGACAGCATTCTCCCGTCTCTCTGACAACCTTTTACTTTCTGTCATAAAATGCAGGGGCAAAATTTGAACTCAAGTGATAAGATTCTCAACACTCATTTGTTGCATATCTCCCTCGGTGCAGTTCCTCACAATTTGAAAGCCCTCTCTCTCTTTTCAAGGTATTTTTCATTACCTGGAGAAAATGTGTCCTTTGGGGAGGAATTCTAAAACAATAGCACAGGTGCTGAATGAAATTTCCCGGGGGTGTAAGGGACTCTGTTGAAGGTTGCTAAATAGTGCTGGTTTGGTGACTTAAATGGCACTCTAGTGTCCTATTATAAGAGTGAACACAACTGCCAAAGGTGTTTTTCCTTACAACAAGAGAATAGCTTTGACATTGAAGAAATATGGACTATGCAGTACTCACTTGAAATATTCAAAAAGAAAAAATAAAGGCACTTACTAGTAAAATGAAAGCCATTAATTTGCAAGTAAATGTGTTTTTAAAATGTGGCCCTGGGGTGACATGTAAATTCAAAAGACTAATATTTTCTCTGGGAATAAAATCATTTTGGAAGATGTTTTCCCTTGAATTCTAAGGGTATCACCAGAACAGAATGCTTGTTGATTGATAAAATGTGTGCTTTGATCAAGAATACTTCCTATAGTATTACCTTCATCAAAGAAGTTTTTCTGCAGTTTTGGGGCACAGATTATAAAGGCGACACCCGCTTGTTCACACGTTTGTCTTTCCCGCCTTCTAGAAGATGTGTTGCATGATCTCTGGGAGGCTGTACGTTTTGTTCACTGTTGTATCTTTAACCCCGGGATGATGCCTGGTGTGTAGTGATCAGTCGATAAATATTCATTGAATGAATACATGAACAAATGGAATAAACAAATTAACCTTGAAATATATCTTCATCTTCATCTTCTTTTTTTTTAGTATTTTTTTCAATGTCCTAAGATTGACGACAGACTGAGGCCTTTTTATTCAGTATTTCCGAGTTGGAATCTTAATCCTACTTCGCTGCTTTTCATTCAACAAAAATGTTAAACACGTGCCAGAAAAAGTTAGAAACGTTATCTATGATGGCCATACAGGGAGACGGTTTCTTTTCATTAGCTTCTTTCTGGAGAGTTCATGGATTTGTCTTTGTGTTAACCCAGCTGACAAGCAGAATCCAAAAAGTGATATTTAAAAGACTGGAAAGAAGAGGGATTGTTGAAGTGGAAAGGAAAAACAGGGTTTAGGGAAAGAGGTTGGAGGTTGTTAGGAGAAAATCTGGTGGAAAAAAAAAAAAAAAGAGAGAGAGTCAAAGAGAGAAGTGACACCCAGAGTCCAGTGAGGGCCATCACCTCACAGGAGCTGGAAGAGGATGTGTGAAGGGGGTCCCTGGAGAAGCTCCATAGACAGACTGATCGAGAGGCACAAAGGAGACAAGAAGCTGTGGTCAAGCAAAAGAGGACGTTACATTAGCACTTCGTGCGTGATAAGCCACGCCATGCCCCTAGCTGAGGGTCGGTATTTGGGGTATATTAAAATCCCACACAGAGAATAAATGGTGCCTTCATGTTCTGAAGAAATAAATTTGTGAACTAAATAACTATACCTGACAGAGAAAGGGAAGAACTTTGTTCAAGAATTTCAGATTTGGAGATTGTTCCTTATATCACACTCCTGAACTTGTTTGGTTTTTGCTCACTTTAAAATAAGTAAAGAGAAAACAGAACTGTATAGGAAATTGTGTGCCCATGTTACAGAATGATAGTTAAAAGGAAGGTGTCCACTGCCTGACACACGCACCCCAAAAAGAAGATTTTATCTTGAAACCAAATTACCTGATCACTGTTTTAAATAGTTGAATTAATGTTTGGACCATGTATGATCTTTTGATGATGTTGTGAAATGAACAGCATGAAATGCATTATTCCATTTTGCTACATACAAAGAAATTATGGCCAGAAGAGGTTGTGAGACAAGAAGCCCCTCTACTGGAGGCTCGGTCTCGTGTCCCTTCACCTGAGGCCGGTCCTTCCCCCAACTGTAGTGACTGTGGACGGCTCTGTGGATGTAGTTCAAGCATAAGTGGGACCGATGGGAGAATGCAGGGACAGAGGCAGATTCAGTATCAGAAATAACATTTTAACTATTAGGTCTATCCAGTAGTGGAAAGAATGGGCTTCTACAAAAAGGGATTGATTCATCTATTTGTTCATTTTTTCATCAAGGAGTCTTTATCAGGTGTCATCTATGTTCCAGGCACTGGCTTACACAGAAGACTTAAAATGATGGGCAAGATAACAGGAGTCTTTGCTGTCGCCACACATATAGCCTACTACAGGAAGACAGACAAATAATAACAGCGATATAGGATTTACATGTAATGATAAGATGAATAGAGGCTACTGTGGGGACTCCACACAGCTCCCCTCAACCTGAGAAAAGAACTGGCGAGGGGAGATTCCAGGAAGGTTTCTTGGAGGAAATGAGGCATTGACCGGACTAGCGAAAGTGGAAAGAATATTCCAGACAAAGTAAATAGTATTGTATGTTCAAGAAATGAAAAAGCTCGAGTGTGACTACCGTAAGGAATGAAAGATGGGGAGAGAGCTATGGAGAGAGATAGCTGGAAACGAGGGGGAGGCCAGGTCTGGAAGATCCCAGATAGCAAGGTAAGGAGCCCAGACATTTTCCTGGGAGCCATTGAAGGGCACCTTATTTATCCAGTCCTGAAAGATGAGAACTTTTCCGAACCGTGTGTTAAATACGAAGAATAGCAATGCAATGAGTACCCATGTACCTAATACCTGGTTTGAAAAAGGGACATTACCATTATCTTTAAAGTCCCCTGTGTAACCCTTGCCAATCCTGTCTAGTTCATGTTCATCTCAAATAATCCTTCCTTTGCTTTTCTTTATAACTTGAGTGCATACATTTATATCCCTAAGGATTATATTGTTTCATTTTATAGGAATTTTAACTTCATAAATGGAATTATACTGTAAAAATTCATCTCCAACTTGCCTTTTAGTTTTAATGCTTCATTCCTGAGACACATCCATGTGCCTGTTATCTGATCATTTTCACTGTTGTATAGTTTTCCAGTTTTCATTTAATGGACTTTGTGTTATTTCCAGGTTTTCATGTGGAGCATGACTATAAACCTTCTGCATATACTCTGATGAGCTTGTGTAAAAGTTTCATCTGGGAAATATAGCTAGGAATAAAATTGTTCATTCATAGGGTATGCTACTTTTCAAATATATTAGATGATCACAAATTATTTCACACAGCAAAGTTACCAATTCTTTTTCTCTGCCACTAAGTATAAAAGAATTCCAGTTGTTCCATATGGTATGGAAAACTCAATATTGACAAATTTTTAAATTTCGCCAATTTTATGCGTATGAACTATTTCACTGTGGTTGAGCTTAAGTATGTCATAGTTGATCATTCAGATGGACTCTTCCACGATGTTCCTGTTTAAGGCTTTTGCCCATTTTTCTGCTGGTTTTTATTTTTTCTTATTGAATTATAGGAATTCCTTTACAAATTCAGAATACTAATCATTTATAGATAATATAGAAATTACAAATATCTTCTCCTGCTTGATGATTTGTCTTTTCATTCTTGTATGGCTTTTGATGAACAGCTGGTCTTGATTTTAATAGTCAAATTTATCAATTTTTTTAATTTTTGGATTAGTTTGTATCTTATTTAAGATATCTGTCTCTACTCAAAGTCTTCTACTTTGTTATGTAAAAGGTTTATAATTTTGTCTGTTTAAAATTTTAATTTACCTGGCGTAAATTTTCTTGCGTATGGTGTGAATGGGGATGCAGTTTTTGCCTCATGCAGATGATCAGTTGTCAGACACCATTTATTATCGTCTGCCTTTCTCCTATGGTCTGCACAGCTAGTTTTGTCAAAATTCAATTTCTTTATATTTCTGTTGTCTGCTTCTGGATGCTCTAAGCTATTTCATGCCATTCTATCTATTCCTGTGCTAATACTGCGCATGCTTAATTACTACACCTTTGTAATATCCTGTGGCATCTGTCAGGACAGGTCGCCCATGTTGTTCGTCTTCTTCAGGAATGGCTGGACTCTTCTTGGACCTTTGTTCTTCCACTTAAATTTTAGAATTGGCCTGATGAGTTTCAAGAACAAAAACCTCGTGCATTTTGTTTGAGATTGAGTTGAACCCATCGATGAGTTTGGGGAGAAATGGCGTTCTAACGATGTGGAGTCTTCACACAGACGATGGTGCTGTGTCTGTGTGTTTACATCTTCTCTACTGCCCTTCAGTAAATGTTGGTGGTCTCTTCATAAAGTTCTTGCACCTCTTTGGATTTATTTCTAAATGCCTGATATTTTTTATGTCATTACAAAGAATATTATTAAAATGTTTTGTTTCTGTTTGTTGCTAGAATACAGAATTCAATCGAGTTTTTTTAAGCCAGAAAATTTCCTGCATTTTATATATATATATATGAATAATTCTTACTTGGCATTTGTATATGTATTATTTATTTTATATGATTTATATCATTTGTGTATATAAACATATCTATATCATTCTAATTCATTTATGTTAATATAAGTATGTATATTATTTAATATTTTAATTTTGTTTTATATATATGTGCGTGTATATATATACATATGCACACATGTGTGTGTATACACACATACACACATGTCATAATCAAGGGTGAAAAGTAGTTGAAAAATAAATTCTTATTTTCTTATTACGATTATGGATAAGATCACCCACTATCACCACGTCTGTTCAGCACTGTGCTGAAGATCTTAACCTAGTAAGTAAGGCAAGAGAGACAAGTGTAAGGATTAGAGAATAAATGGAATAGATTTTTTTTCAGGTTAAGGAAGTTTCCTTCAATTCCTTGCTCACCAAAAGTTATTGGCATGAATTATGTTAAATTTTACCAAACCTTTTTTCCGTGTCCATTGAGGTAATTAAATGTTTTCCTCCTTTAATTTATTAATGTGGTGAATTGTATTGATTTTTCAATTTTAAATCAAATTTGCATTCCTGGGGTAAGTTCAAATTGGGAATGAAGTGTTATTTTTTTTCTGCATATTGCTGGGTTCAGTTTGCTAATATTTTCATTAGGACTTTTTTATCTATGTTCTTGAGTGAGATTATCCTATAATCTCCAGTCTTGAACTATAACTAGTGTGGTTGAAACTTTTTGATCAGGGTAGAGATCTGCTTAGTTTTGAGGTTTAGCTCTAATGTGGAGCGTAACTGGAAGTGTGAAGGAGTGTGGTCATGCTTCACACACAGACAAGTATCTCATCCATGGATGGATGTGGTACAGGCAATTTTGGTTACCAGATGGTCTACGCGATTCTTTCCAACCCTGCAACGTGATGACTCTCTAGTCCGTTCTCTTTGCTGTCATCATGTACCTCATTGCTAGAAAAGTTCTGAGGAAGGTAGGAGAGGGAAGGAAAGGCTGACGTTGCCCTGTTAAGTGGAAGTACCGTTCAAACTATGACACTGTCATAAGAATAAGTTTTTAAAACATTTGCTTAGAATTTTCATGGTTTCATGCTTTCTGAAATTAATTCAGGAAACATTTTCTACTAGTCTCAGTAACTGCTATAGAATGTGCAAAGAAACTAAAGGTGAGTTTTGAGCTTTGAACATGTTCTTTTTCAATCTCACCGGATAATAATGACAAGTGCACCAAATCTTTTCTATCCACTGGAGATGAGAACATTTCCCCTGTGATGTTTAAACTTAATTCCAGAGTCCCAATCCCACTGATAACCCTTCTCCTCTCCCCTATACCTTAAAGTGGTCTCCGTAATTGCTATAATATTCACAAGGAGACCACAGGAACTGGAGAGCTCTCTGTTGAAGAATAGTACTGTAGGTGATAAAGATAAAGTGGTATTGAGAACTACCCAATTTACTTCAGTGAATTCAATCTTTCTTAGAAGGCAAACGGTACATGATACATTTCCCTGAACCTTTAGAGTGATAAGGAAAATGTTTGGCATGCATTCGGGACCACAGAAACTTTAAAGGTTTGTCTCAATGGAATAGTGTTCAGAAAAAGTCTATTTACTTATAGGATACAAGGGGAATATACATTTCAAGTACTTTCCATCTGGGAGTTTGCAGAATTATTATCAATGAGAAATATAAGCACCACTAAAGTTGAAGTATACTTTTCTCTTGCTTCTTTTGCCTTTGCAGAAAAACTGTGTGTCTGTGGGGGTAAATCGGGGAGGCAGATCTGGTCTACTATTGAAACATTGTCATCTAAATCACTGGCTGGCCAGAGCAGATGCCACATGCAGGAGAAGTTCTGGGCCATACTATGTTAGCAATAAGCCCTTTCTCGTCCTAATGGGACCAGTGCTGCACAGCATGACTTGCTATCATAGGCTTGCTAAATTATGTTTTCAGTGTGGCCATGGCCCTATGTTTTATGCCGAGTGAGCCTGATCAGGTGTCACGTATAAAAGCTGTGGCTGATATTTATTGAGTGCCTGTAGTGGTAGGGGACTAGGTAAGGTTTCTGCTGGTAGCTCATGTTAAAGAAGTAACTTTTCCTTCTTTGTTTTGGGTTTTATTAGATTTGCCTAAAAATTCCATGTTTGTTATATTTTGTACCATATATGCCTGAATATATGGCAAAAATATGAAGTGACCCCTGTTTTCCCAATGAGGATATGAAAACTTTTAAGGAAATAGGTAAAATAGACAAATGTCTACTTAAGTTTAATTTATTAACTTAACTAAACATACATTTTCATAATTGTATATGTAAAATTGATTAGTGCTATTAATACCTTGCTATGATAGGAACTTCTTTTTTGTCTTTTACACTGGTTTCCTGAACATAGCATCCTTACTACCCGCTAAATTGTTTGAGATACTGAACTTCTTGACATGTGCATGATATTGTCACTGGAAATTTTACCCTAAGTCAGCCTTTCCACAACATGAGGGGTATTAAGGTTTTTTGGTTTTATTTTGTTTTGTTTTTTGGTCTTATAGGTATAAGTGTGTGATTTCCACTTTATTGCCTTTTACAGTGACATTTAAATGCTTATTCGTAAAGATATCAAATATACCTGTGAGATCATACCTCAAGAAACTGATTCTGTGTTAAATTTCTTTCTTTCATTACTGGTTTATAGTCATTTGTGTCTTGGTCGCTGTGTACAACAGAATTAATTTCCTTTCCATACAAAGTCCACCATAGCTCCAAGTGGCTGTCTGGAGCAATGGTGTCCACATGGTGACTCAGTGATCCAGGGTGACGGGCCCTGTCATCTGTAGCTCTACCATCTGGAACACCAGGCCTTTCTGATGGGCGCATCAGGAGTGATGGCTCTGGATGGTTTCACGCAGGCGTTTAAGAGCTTTGGCTCAGCGGTGGCACATACTGCTCCTGCTCTTCACTGGTTGATCAGAACTCATCAATGGCAATGTCAGTGGGGTAGCATCTGTGTTCCTTCCTTGGGCTAGAAAGGAGAGAACTGATCGCAAGGCTGTGCACCATCTAGGACTTAGATCGCTTGAAGGTGGTTTTAGGCTGACGTGGACCTTGTTAAAATAGAATAGTTGAGAGTGGCCTCAAGATGGGAGAAGCTTTTCAGTCTTGAGGACTAAAGAGGGGAAGCTGCTCTCACCTAATATATCTCATATACAGTATGAAATGAAGAAAGGGAGAAGTGGAAATATATTAAAATTTAATTGGGCTCCTTTATAGATTAAATTCCACAAGAAATATCAAAAAACAAAAATATATTTATTCCATTCTCTAGTGTAAGTAGCTACTGGTAACCTTCATATTACTCATGTGAGTAGTTTGAAAACCCAACTGCCCATTGATTCCCTTCCAGCTTGTCAACAGTCTTGAGGTGGGCGGCAGTTATAAGGTGAGGTGTGTGTTCCTAGCTTACCAGCCAGACAAGTCATAAATAAGGACTGGCCTTCTCTCAAACAGTCCTGTTCTACCCTCTTGCAGATTGTAAACTGCATTTACAGAATCAAATCCAAACCCTTAAACAAATCATAGTCTGGCTCTGACCTGTCAGACAGACCATATCATCCAAAGATCCCGGTGCTGAACTTTCCAGCTCTGTGCTCTTAATATTCTTTCTTCAATATGAGATATTCCCTGTGCTCACCCCGCCTGGCTTCCTCCCACGCTGACGTTTGTACCTGGAGGGATGCATTCGGTCTTTCTGGGTCCAATGTTTCCTTCTTCAGGGAGCTGTCTTTGAGTCTTCTCTCTTGTCCCAGAGCGACGACTTGTCCTCCTCCTCAGCATCTGGCTGCTTCTCATCTGCAGTCCCCTCTGGCTCCACGGCCCTTGTCCAGCCTCCATCCTGTCTCCGTCTGAACCCTTTCCACCAGCTCCCTGCCTCCGCTCTTGTTGCTCTATAGTCTATTCTTAACTGGCAACAAGAGTGAATTTTTAAAATATGGGTCAGATCAGGTGTTTCCTCTGCTCCAAATCATCCAGTGGCTCCCCATTTCATTCAGAGTGAAAGTCAAATTCCTTACAGTGGGTAGATTATTTTTCTATTGATGCTGTAAGAAATTACCACAAACTTGGTGGTTTCAAACAATACGAATTTATTGTCACATAATTCTGGAATTTTACTGGGCTAAAATCAAGGGGTTGGCAGGACCGAGTTCCTTTCTGGAGAGATTCTTCAGAATCTGTTTTCTTGCCTTTTCCAGCTTGTAGAGGCCTCCTGCACTCTTTGGCTCCTGGTCCCTTTCCGTCTTCAAATGGCCCATCAACAATGGAACAAATGTTTCCATCAGCAATGGCCCATGAGTCTTCCTCATGTTGTACCACTCTGACGTTGACTTTTCTTCCTCCTTCTTCCATGTTTCACGGAACTTCATGATTACATTGGACCCACCCAGGTCATCTTCCTCTCTTAAAGTCAGCAGATTAACAATGTTAATTCCATCTGCAACCTTAATTTACCCTTGCCATCTATGTAACGTATTCACAGGTTCCAGGGGTTAGGACATGAGCATCTTGAGAGGAGGGGTAATTTTGCGCCTACCACAGTGGAGCACAAGGCCTTCATGATCTAGCCCTGTTCCTTCTCTGACCTCGTGCCAAAAGGCTTTCTCATATGTCCCCATGAGCTGGTCTCACTGGTCTCTCTGCTGTTACATACAAGTTCCTGATATGCTCCCACCTTCAGGCTTTGCTCTGATGGCGTCACTCCTCCAAAGAGCCACAGAGCTGACTATCTCCCCTCCTTCAAGCCTTTGCTCAAAAATCACCTTCTCAGTGTGGTCTTCCCGACCAACCTGCTTACCATGGCAGCGTGCCCCAGCCCACACCCTGCTCTGCGATCCTCCGGCACTCCATCCACATTAGACGCTGTAAACAACTTATTTTTAAGTTTTTTGTCTATAAGGTAAGCTCTTGGAGGGCTCAGATCTCTGTCTATTTTTAGCTCTGTTCTATCTCCTAGCATAGTGCCTGGCGCGTCGCTGGCAAGCAAGAAATATTTGTGGAACGGATGAATTCTTTTTGGATGTTGGCTTGATTTTTTTTTCAGCTCTGTTGAAGTATACTTAATATACAAAAAGATTACATGTAGATAATGTGTGTATTTTGATGAGTTTGGATGTATGCATATACCCATGATATCATCACCACAATCAAGGTAATAAATATATTCATCACCTCCGAAGGATTGATTGTGTCCCCTTGCTTTATTTCTCTTATTTATTTTTTGTGGTGAGAACACGTGATGTGAGATCTACCCTCTTAACAAGTGTTTAAATGCACAATACAGTATTGTTAACTGTGGGTGCCATGTTGTAGATCGGTTCTCCTGAATTTATTCATCTTTGTAACTTTATACCCAATTCTATAACAACTTCCTATATCCCCCTCCGCATCCTCTGGCCACTACAGTTCTAGACTCTGCTTCCATTAATTTGACTATTTTAGTATATTTAACATGTATAATTATTTGCGTGTGCCACAGCTCCCCCATAGCCTCCATGAAGGGGTCTTCCATGGTGTCTAGCTTGGGAACTGGCTTGTTGTAGACACTTGATATATGTCAAAGTGAATTACTAAAACAGGGTCTTGGGGGAGGCATGCAGCCCTTTTCGTTTTATCAGTCTCGACCAGATTTCAGAAACAATGTTCAGGAGAGTTTCAGGCAATTCCATAGTCAGTGTAACTGAGGAGCCGGGCCAGGTTAGTGAGGTAGTGGAAGGGTGCTGAGTTCTTATTAAAACTCGAGGTATCACTGTATTGCTTCTTGAAATTACCCCCTGCAGGTCTTCAGCCCTGAGGCCTCTTTTGTTCTTGTCTCATGGAGGGAGCCTTGCAAGAGAATATTTAATCATTCGGTGCATTGTCAGTGTGGATGATGAGAAATATCCTGTATCTTCTAGCCTGTGCTCCTGCTCCTGAAAGAATTCTTCTCCCTCTGAGTAAATGAATTGAGGAGTGAGAGTTTGTAAGACCAGGTGTTGTTTTTTGTTTTTTTTTTTTTTTAAATAAGGTTTTGTTAAAAAATAAATGAAATCTGTTTTTATCATTTCAATTCAGGCCCCAAGCATGCACAGTAGTTACCTTTCATGAAATGTTCTTGCAATAATGCTGTTTTGCCCGGCTTTGTAATGAAGCTTTGATTTGCATCGCCATCCCGAGAACTTTCTGACAATGCTCAGGTACTGTTATGAAGGCAGAAGGAAATGAAATGAAATGATGGTAACGCATGTCCATTGTGAAAAATGTTAAGTTGCCAAGGCAATGTCATATCGATAATATTTTCATAAATTAAATTAAGATACATCTGGCAAATAAATATTGCTTTCTCTTTATTATCACTTCAAATACCTGAGGATAACTATTAGGATTAAAACCAGAAATTAGCCATAAAGCATCTCAGCCAGAAAGAGAGATGCGCTATTCGTGGCTTCACCTGTGTCTTCTGCAGATTCCCTGCGGGTTTGTTTCCCCCCTGGGTCTCCCTGTCTGCTCAGCGGCCACGCTGCCACCCTCCTCTGCCCCCTGAAGCAGGATTGCTGTTGACAATTGGTGGGAGAGTCAGCGTAAGTCCGTTAAGCTGCGCTTTCACACCACCAACCCTCTGGGTTAAGTTCTGTCCCTTTAACAGTCCAGGTGGTTCTACTTTCTTCTGTCTCCTTCCTGGCTTCCTTTCTTTTTCAAGGAGATATTTATTTTCAGATTGTTAGTGATTTTATTCGTTAAAATTGCCTGCTTAGAAAAAGTTATGATATTGGCTCTCTAAAATTAAGATTTCACAGATGACAGAGAGCACCTCAGTTTTCCCAGTTTCCCTGTGAAATGGGAACAAATGGTACCTACCTCACGGGGTGTCATGAAGAACAAGTGTGATTCTGCACATAAAGAGCCCAGCACAGTGCCTGGGGCCGGTGTTGGGAAGTTGTATTTAACTTAGACCTAAAGATCTGGGTTCAAATTCTTTACCTTAAATCACTTGTTACAATATTCATGTGTAATGCTGAGGTAATATGTGCTCATTGTAGGAGAATTTTAAAATATTGGTAACCAAAAGGAAGAAAATAGAAGTCACTAGAATCTCACCGCCCACAACTAAGCACAAGCACATTTTCATCTTTTGGGGTATATACTTCTAAACTCTATTTTTTAATAGAAATGAGATCATAATGCATGCACTTTCTTGGTAATATACTCCTCCACTCCCAGGAAATATATTCTAAGACTCCTTCAATATCGGTTTATTTCTTCTTCAGAATCTTTGGGAATAGCTGACACAGAGCATTCCAGTCTGGAGTCCTAGCACGGGGTTAAATGTTTAGATGGTCTAAACATTTATTTTATTGTTATTTTATTATATGTTATTTTAATTATAATACATATCCTGAATGCCTCCATTTCCTTAAAAAATGTTATATCAAAGTAGAAATAATCACATGATAAAAAAATAAGGTGTCATATAAGTCTGTTTAATTTGTTTTATATAAATGAATTCACTCAGCAAATATTTGTACCACTACTATATATTAGGTACTGTCTTTTATTTCACTTAATGTTTTTAAACTTTATTTTTTTCCTTCCGAATCCCTATTTTATCGTGATTAGTCATAATGGAGCTGGGATGGTAATATTTATTTCTGAGTGTTCTCTCTTGTACTTGATTCTTGACCGTAACGGTAGCTGTGTGACCTACTTAGAAGCTGTGTCATCTTGGGAAAATCACTTAACCTCTCTGATACAAAGAATTGTGGACTCTGAAACAAGGACTAACTTTTACATGCATCACAGAAAGAATGTCTGTGGTATATATATTATTGCAGCAAGAAATTCTAACTACTTACCTTCTGACTTATATCACTTCTAGTATATCTTAAATTGATTTACTTGAGAAAGACTTTTTGCCCTGTTCTATACTGAAACAATTGTTAGTTTTTATATCTGTCTCTTCCCTCTCAGTTTATGTAGTGTAAGGACGTATAAAGCTGATTTCCATTTATTGTTCAGCATTGGAGAGTACAATAGCAGAGCAATCTGCTGGAAGGCAAAAAGGAGGAAATGGGCTTTTCAAAAATACATTTCTAAAAATAGTAACCGTCGTGTCCAAGGTCAGCCGAGTTGATGGCAGAGGAAGGCACATGTCTTTATTTTAAAGAAAAAGGGCAAATGTGATATGAAGGGAGGGAGGGGGTATTCACCACTTTTATCAAATATTCTTATGAAAGGAAGCCTAGAAACATTCTCGTTAGAAGAGCTGATTTTTGTGTGAAGCGTTCTTATATCTGCTCCCTTCAATAAAAAAAAAAAAAAAAAAGACCTTTGTGTCAGCAAGATAGTGGCGGCATGGCTTTACTGGGATAATGAGTTACTTAATGCCCCGCTATCAGACAAACAGGCAATAGTTGGAAGTGAAAGATTTCACTTGACACTACGCTGGGCCGCCAAGTTTAAAACCTTGTTCCCTAAAATCTCCAGCGCGCTGAGGACCATGAGAGCGCTCTGCTGCATGTCCTCTTTTTATTTTGTCTCTTTGTTGAAAGTCCTCTCACGTGTTAATCAAAAGGGCTGTGTCTTTTGGTCCGTGCAGGTTTAAGGTCGATGCATCTCTGTGAGGTTTTTGGGGGGAGAGGAGACCTTCTATTGTGACCTGATAGTCCACTTTATCGCATCTGGTACTTCAGACCTTGAATTCACCTTCACTCGTGTGGATATCGTCATTTCTGCTTCCTTTTTGTTGGTCCTGTATCTCTTAACCTGCTCCTTTTTATCTTATTTGTAAACATTTTATCAATAAAAATGTACAAAGCTTAAGAAGTCCAGTACTGTCTCAAAGGTTCAATGAAAATGACGAGTCCCTGGTCCTGATTCCGTGCCCTAGACAGCCGTTCACTGTTCTGTTGGTTGTTTCTTGTGGCACTGGTCTATTTCTAAATAGAAAGCTTGTGCCCTTTTCGATATTTATTTTTCAATTTGGGACATCAGCTTTGTCTTCCTAATTGTGCAAGAGGAGGATGTAAACCCTTTTACCAACCACCCTCAGCTTGCTTCCCCTCTTTTTCCCACAATAGTTATAAAATTTGAGTTCAATCTGTACTTTGTACTTATTATTGTTTTCTCTGTGTGCATAGATGTATGCGTATTTACATAACGTGTATATTTATATACACATATGTGCATATATGCACACAATACGTGTGTGTGTGTGTATACTACAGAGCATGTAGTGCATTATGATTACTTATCGTTCACTACACTATTTTTTCTAAAGCTAAGTAATTTATACATATCAATTAAAAATTTCAGTTAGACTTTCCAGCAGAAACGTAACATTGCCCACAATGTGGTTGAGCGGGTCAGGGAACCGCTTTGTTTTTCTCGGTCCCTCCTGGCATCCTCCTTGGCTGCTCTTCCCTCCATCTGTGCTGGTTTCTCTCAGGGTCTGTGCGCAGCTCTGATGCAGATAATCCCCTCTACGTTTCTCCAGGGTTGTATCCCCTCTTTATTGGGATTTTATAGTTTCTCATTTTTGCTGTCTTCCCTCATTTTTGTAAGGCACACCTTTCCGTAGCTTTCTAAGAAAGATGGCGTGAGAGCAAACGTTTTGTGAGACCTCGTATTTCTAAAAAGTGCCTGCCTTCTGCCGTCATCCTTGATTTGCAGTTTGGCTGCATATGTAACTCTAGGCTAGAAATCTTTTTACTTCTGCGTTTTGAAGCCACTGCTTCCTCCCCTTCCAGCCCTCAGTGTCTCTTTAGGGAGACGTGCCTTCTCATTCTAGACCCGCGCATGCATTTCTTCTTTCTCTTTGGAAACTTGTAGGCTCCTCTATTTATCTCTAGGGTTCTGAAAATTCAGTGATATGCATTATCAAGTCTATGCATTTTTCAGCAAGCTGGGTCTTAGAAGGACTTTTTAATCTAGAAACTCAGATACCTCAATTCTGGAAACCTGTCTTGTGTTATTTATTTGACAACTAATGCCCCTTTCTGTTTTCTCTGTTTTTTTCTTTTTGGAATTCTATATTAGTTGGAGCCTAAAAGTGTTGGATTTATTCTCTAACTTTTTATGTTTTCTCTCTTATTTTCCATTTCTGTGCCTCTCTATAGTACTTTTTGGGAGATTTCCTCAAATTTATCATCCAACAGTTTTGTATTTGTTTGTTTTTTATTCCCTTAATTGTGCTCTCAGTGTCTGAGAGCTGTTTCTTGTTTCCTGAATGCTCCTTTTAATCGTGCTATTTTTATGTTGTGAATACAGTATCTTACTTTTGTCTTTAATATTCAATATTAAGTCTTTATTTCTCCTCACATTTTCTGTGTTACTTCTGAGTTCCTTCTATCCTATGGTTTTAGTCTTTTATTTTAGAGATTTTTCTCAATTATCTGTTATCTCCAGCTGTCTGTTTATATTTAAGAGGAATCTCTAAAAAAGCTGACTGCAGGCTCTCTGTATGACCAGACAGAGACCCTGCCTTTTCACGGGGGCCCCTGAATGCCTTTATCTAAAGGTCTTGTTTTAGTTATATACAAATTACCCAAAACTTAGCAGCTTCAGATGACAAACATCTATTACTTCACACAGATTCTCTGTGTCAGGAACGCAGGAGAACCTTAGCGGGCTGCTTCTGGCTCAGGGTCTCCCAGGAGGTTGTAGCCAAGCTGTCAGCTGGGTGGCGGTCATCTCAAGGCTCGGCACGGTCAGCAGATTTACTCTTCAGTTCACCTACGTGATTGTACTTATGTGATTGTGGGCCATCCTTCACCATGTGGGTGTGTCCATAGGGCTGCTTAGGACATGGCAGCTGAATTCCCCAGCATGGGTGATTCTGGAGAGAAAGCAAGTGGGCTTGCCTCCCAGACAGAAGTGCAGTTTTAGAACCTAATCTCAGCCAAGCCATACTTGCCATACTCATCTGAGATACTTCTGTTGCATTTTGTTCATCACCTAGACTCGTTCTGGCTCAGAGTAAGAGGGGACCACGAGAATGTGAATCCAGGAAGCAGGGATCATTGAGGGCCTTCCCGGCGGCAGTTTACCGTGGGTCTCTCTTCTCAATCAGTTTCCTCAGGGAAGATTCCTCCAGGCTCCTGGCCTGGAGCATTAAGCCTGGATGTCAGTGTTTTGGGAACCTGGCTTTGGAAGAGAGAAGGGGGTCTCACTGTTTAGTATTCAGACTTGCACCTACTTCCTTGGTTTCTCGTACAGTGCTTCACACCCACCCTGTGCAGGTGGTCCTCGCAGCTCACCGTGTAGGTCCTCTTTGCTCAGCCTCCCCAGAGAGTGCACCTCTGATGTGTGCAAGGATGAGGGAAGGGCAGGGGCAGTCTCTGCAGTGCCCAGACTGATGGAAGGAAATGAGGCAAGATCTAACTGGGAGTTTTATAGGTTTTCTATCAGTCCTCCTAGCATCAGCCCCACCCTGGCTTTTAGAGGTATCTGGTTCCCCCAATTCTTGAGCTTTGCTAGATTTCTGCAGCGTCAGTGGGCTTCCCCAGCCTGGGGTATCTTAGACTTCTGCTTTCTCCCATCTGATAAGATAATCACTTATGTCTCCACTTCTCATCTTCCAATATGTTATTGGTGTCACTCACCTGCTCTCATTTTCTCTCCAGTTTTCTTTGTCTTTGTGCTTATATTTTCTTTACTTTTTCACTGTCTTTTTGATAAGGTTTTAGGATGGATGAATTTTTATATTTAGCCTACCATTTAGTATGTATTTCCACTTTTATCCATTGATAATTTCAATATCCACTTTGATAAATAGTGTTTTCTACAAAGTTTACTTTTAGAAGAAGAATTCAAAACCTTGGCAGACTAATCTGCCTATCCTGCCCAAAGCTTTTGAGAGGAGAATAGAATGGGTTTTGTTTTCCATGACTCCCTTGATTTCTGGCCGCTCTAGAATTAAAGTTTACAGGGAAAGAAGAGTAGATGGAAATGGTCAGTAGTGTAACATCTACAGAATCAACTTACAATTCCAAGGATTTGGGATTTATCTCAGACTGTTCTTTAAAGTGCTAATTACAACAAATTGTTAATAGTTTAACACACAACTGCATTAAAGATGATGTTTAACTGCACATATAACTTAAGTGTTTGTATGTATCTTCGGTTTTCAGTCTTTAAACCTGCGTGTTCCTTACAGTGTTAGGATCATGGAAAGAAAGTCATAAACAAGTTGGAAATATTTATTACAATACTCAAGGTGAAACCATTGAAGTCCTTCTGTGGGCAGTTTATTATACGGCTAGATACCAGACACATGAGAAACTGCCCTGTGCTCCCGAAGGAAAGCTCTTCCAAAATATAGTGTTTCTAAAATTAGTAACTTTTCCTTGTCTAGCATAAGCAGAAGAATAAGATATATTTAAGGTTGTAAATTTTTTGCTGATAGACCTAAAATCTAGGTAGTATTTTCTGTAACTTTGGCTCCCACTCACACACTGTTCTCACCCTGCCCGGCTAGGCCGCTTCTCTCCCTTCTTGAACCAAATGTGCTTTCCCTGGATCGGAGCACAGCCCCATCCCAGACCTCCTAGGCGGCACAAAGCCATTCTCCCAGGGCTGTGTGTATTGTCTGTACTTCAAATGCCAATTCTTATTTACTTTCTGTGGTCCTCTTTTGTTCATCTGTCTTCTTCCAGTATTCATAATTTATACCTGTAGTTTAATTATTCAGAATAGTTATTTTTAGCTATCTGAAATTATTTTTTTCTTGGACTGTCTTGTGTATAATGTCATTATCCCCAGTGAGACTGTCTGATTTGGGGAGTGGAGGGTACATCCGCGTGCTCCTCCGTGTGTCTGGTGGTGCAGAGCAGGCCTTCCCAGGGTTGCACAGCCGTCCTGTGTGTCACAGTGCAGGCTCTTTAGCAGTATCCTTGGCCTCTACCCACCAGATCCCAGTGGCATCCCCATGTCTACCTCCACATTAGTGACCACCAAAACACCTTCAGTCATCGTCACTGTCCCCTCTGGAGGGTGGGCAGAGGCAGTCCCACTGGAACAGAGGAATGTACCTTGGGAAAAGACCGAAGATTAGTTGCTTAATACTAGAGGTGGGAACAGGGTCAGGGTTAGGGTTAGGGTTAGGATTCAGAGATTCAGAAATCTACTCTTGCTGCAAGACTCAGGAATGCTCAGGAACTGAAGGAGCAAAAGAAAAAAGAAGTTCCTAACTGCTTATTGAGAGGTGATTGACAGTTCTATGAGTGGGCATCTGCAGGTCCCTGGTTGGCATCAGAGGTTGAAAACCATTTATAAGTGAGCAACTGCCAAGGTACCACAGGGGGCCAAGGCACAGAGTTCTTCGGGTGTGGGAAGATTTGTGACCTATACTGTCATAGTCATGGCTCCACAGAAGATGGAAGTAAGCAGTGGGACAATTTAGACAGTTTGGGAACCAAGGTGTCACCCTACTGTGAAATCTGTAGACAGAGAGGGCATTTCATCTACCTTTTTATCTTTCTGTCTTTGTTGGTGTCTATAAATTCACCTTGTCAACAGCCCAGCTGCAGACTTAGCTATCTAAATTGTCCTGCTATCCAAGCTCACTCCTGGAATCTGGAGAATTTTTAGGAAAGGCTTTATATATTTGCACTGGCATGCTGCTACTTCAAATTAAATGAAAATAAGAGCTGAACCATACACTAAATAACAACAAAAATAGCTTCGTTTGCATGCTGTCACTAACATCAATCCGATTCCTTATGTCCTTTTCAAATAAGTCTGTGAAAACAGGAAATTTCCTGACAGCTGGTCTCCGACCACAGCTGTTTTAACCTCTCTGCAGGTGCAAGTAGATTTCTGTCATTCTGCATCTGTGATTGTGATGTCTGACTGTCGCGAGTACAGTTGTTGAAGGCTGCAGGGCAGAACTGCCTTCTTATCTATAGTTCTCAGGTACGGAGCATGAAGGGATGGTGGCAACAAAGGGAGTGATAGCTAGCTCACAACTGGGGTGTCCCACTTTGCAAGCTGGAGAGAAGGTGACTCAGTAATGTTATGTATCACTACTTCCTTCTGGGCTTCAGCAAATAATTTTTCCTGTAAGGATATTTAGCATGCTCTAACCAAATGTGGCCACAACTATCTTAGATTTTAAAAAAAAACACTTATTCAGCAAATATTTAGTGAGCATCTCCTCTGTGCCAAGCACTGTGCTGGTGTGGAGAAGGCCGTGGGGAGCAGGGAAGACCAGCCCCTGCTCCCACGCAGCCTGTAGTCTTGTGGCAGAGGCAGAAGTGAAATTTAAGCTGGGTGTGTCTTAGGCAGAAGGAGTATTCCTGTCTTAGGGCCTCTGTAATGTAGGGCTGTGCCATGGACTGCAGATGCCACATTCTCCGTGTTCTACGAACAGTTAAAGTTGTGCATATTTTTATTTTAGCACCTCGCATGATGCTGACACGTTTATATGTCTTTGTCCTTGAAAAAATGTGAACCGAGTTCCTGGAAGATGCAGATTGTGTCTTATTCATCTTGGTATGACCCAGTCTTGAGTTTCATGACTCAAGACTGTTGAATATTGAATTGAATAATATTAAGGAAGCGAATGAGTAAATGAATGAATGAGTGAACTGGAGAATGCAGTAAAGGATGTTGGTGTCCTCTTTGTCCTCTGCTTCCAGACTCTCTCACTCCAGCTGTTGGGAACCTCTTCTGCCTGCTTGTCTTCTTCTTATGCAGTGGGGTTTCTTACCTAGTCTTAGGCAATTGGCCCTACGTGACTTTGGATGCCAGAATCCAGCACCATACCTGGCACTTAGCCATTCAGTAAGTGAAAGGTGAATGAATGAGAGAATGAGTTTATTTTTCTAATTCTGAGCTTACTATCTAAGCCCGCTTGCTGACCTCTGAAACCCAGAGTCTTGCCTGCCTGTCCAGAGCATTTCTGTGCTCTGAGTTCCCCACTCCCAACAATTACACCTAAGTGTAGAAATGAAAAATTGGACAAATTGGTTTTATCTCCAAAATATGTCTCAAAACTGACTCTTCCTCTGTCTACGCCAAACCGCCATCATCTCTCTCTAGCACAATTACAATTATCTCGTGTTTTATCTCTCTATAATCCATTCTCCATGCATCATCTTAAATTAGCTTTTAAAATATGAAATGTAAATATGAAATATAAACATTGAATTTAAAACATTGTACAAACCAGATCATAGCAGTGAGAACTGTCATGGCCTTCTTTGGCACATGGAAGGAAATCCAAACCCTTCCCCACACACCACACCTGCCTGTACTGACCCCTGCCGCGTCTGCGGGCTCTTTTCATGCCATTACCCTCTTGTTCTTCATCACCGGCCACGCTGGCCTTCACACGTGTGGTACTCGGACTCAGCTCTGATAAGTCTCTGCCCAGGGCAGGCTCTTGGTAGCTGTTGGAGACGTGAATGGTTCTTTAATCTATGGATTTTCAGACACTGTTTAACCTGAGGGATCATTGCTTTCTAAGGAAATTTTATGTAGAATGCCAGCATATAAAGTAAATGAAAGAGGCGTTACTCTGATTCTCATGGGCACGAGGAGTTCAGGGACCACCTCTGGGTAGCAGTGCTTCTTCTGGAAATGTAGGGTTCCACAGCTCATGGTTTGTAAGGCATTGGTCTGTCCCATGGTGCCTGCCTGTCTTCTGGGTTTACAGTCTCTGCTTCTCTGAACGCGGACCCGTGTCCTGTAGGCGTGTGCAATGTGCTTCCTATCTTACTGAACTGCTCTCTCCCTTCGTAGCTTGCTTTCTTACGTGCCAAACACTCTGTTGTTGAAAAGTCAAAACATGTAGGTGGGAAAATGACGTGGATGTATGAAACTTAAATAAAACATATAGATGAGTAACTTCCAAATAGTTCCCATAAGCATCATAAGAGTCCAGAGAATCAAGAATTTACTGGAGGTTAGAGAGGAGCAGGAATAATTCATGGGGTTTTTGGGATGTAAGATGAGGATCAGAAAACAGTAAGGAATAGAAAGAAATGATCCAGATGGTCTCCCGTGCATTTTAGTCTGAGCAAAGCTTAAAGCAATGAGAAAGTTGTGGTAATCGAGAGGGAGCCTGGATCAACCTCACTCCCATTACGTGGTAGACTGGGAACTGTTTGACATCCCTTTGCAAGAGCATTGAGGGCTGCACTATGGAGACACATGCAAAGCTGTAAATGAGTGGGAGCCATAGAAGTGTGCAAGGGAGCTCAAGGAATAGTAACTTTATAGGTAAATGTGTTGAAAAC
This sequence comes from Equus quagga, assembly GCF_021613505.1. Classification (NCBI taxonomy): domain Eukaryota; kingdom Metazoa; phylum Chordata; class Mammalia; order Perissodactyla; family Equidae; genus Equus; species Equus quagga. The sequence continues at coordinate 139,327,688 of NC_060270.1, forward strand.
ACGCTGTGTGTCAGGCGCTATTCTGAGCACTTTGTGTGAATTTCTTATCTTCACAGTTCTTACAGATAAATGCGGTCATTACTTCCACTTACAGGTGAGGAAACTCAGGTGCTGCCACGTTAAGCTACTTGCCCAAAGTCATACAGATTTCGTAAGGGAAGCAGGCAGGATTTGATTCTATAGCTGTCTGTTAACTTTCATGCTGAAAGAAACCAGACGAGGAAAACCATTTTTAACATGATCCAAGTCAAGAAATGAGGAGGATCTAAACCCAGATTTATTGCTTTGGGCTAATCGTAGAACATACAAGGACTGGAGTTCCCTGCTCTGAAAATAATTGAACCTCTAGAGTGCTGTCAGTGGGCATGGAAAAGGGATGTGTTCAAGAGACATTGACGTCCTTGGGACATGGAGTAAATGTGGAGGTCCTTTGACCACTGGAAAGTTCCATATATATGACCTCTCTGCTTTTAGGGTCCACACGTGCTATTTTATTAATTTTCCCACAGGTGGACAGGCTCCCAGGGCCAAAACTCATGGGAGCAGTTTGTGAACCTTACAACAATTGATCACTTTCCTGGAGGGGAAATGTCTGTCTCAAGAACCGTGGTTGGTAACCTGCTCAGGGAAGTCTACTCAGGAGACGAAATCCTAGCGCATAAGGTTATTCAGTGCAAGAAGAATTAAAGGGAGTGACTATTCATAAGGGATATTTCCATTGAGCTTGGGCAGCCTGCTGAATTACACTTCTCTACTGGAGGATTTTTCTATGTAAATATTCGTGATTATATGTTTAGAAGCAGAGCATCCTGTTCTCCTCAGAGCTGTGCAAATATTCTGTGAATTCTTCCTCTCCAACCCCCACCACCTCCCCCTTGTCCTGTTTAGAGGGAAGTTGTGTCTGGAAACGATTGTGATGTACAGGAAGGAGTGCAGGCTGGGGAGTAGGCAGACCTGAGTTCCAACTCTGGCTCCCTCACATGTGACCTTTGGGATCTTCGCCAGATTATGTATCTTCTCTGTGTCTTGGGTTCTTCCTCTGTCAAACAGCGTGGTCACATCTACCTTTGCAGCGTTCATCAAGGGCATGTGAAGTGTGGAAAGGAGTGCCTGGCGCTCAGATGTGTAGTGTAAGGTCACAGACGCTTCAGGGAGCTGGGCCAGTTCCATAGCACAGACAGGACATTACACCCTCACGGACATATGCCGATGTAGTAGTTATTGTTGACATAAATATCATGTCCTACCAGGAAAAAAATATTATTGAATGAACTAAAATTTCCTTTTAAAAAAATTTTAATCATATTCTGATTCTTGCTTCTGAGGCTACATCTTGGTTGTCCCACCGTCACATTCTTGGTCAAGGACATTTTGGCAGATGTCTGTACTCACCTATTATGAGTTGATTTTTACCATTTCCAGAGTAACCATTCGCTGACCTGAGATTCCGACAGCATCTTACCAGTGCCCCATGTGCACTCATTGTTTTCCACTTGTGTGAACATCTGCCCTAGCCTGGATTGCTCTCTTGAATAATGTGTCATCATTTTTCCCTGCTTTGCTTACTGGTCTCACTGAGGGACGCTCTTGCTTTCCTAAGCCCTCCTCTCCATCATCACCCACGTCAGTGACTTGCTTACTGCCTTAATTTCCGCTTAACCTCGATTGCCTAAATGAAGTTGTCCTAGACTCTACTGAATTGTCCTGTGTAGATACTCTCTAAATCTTGGCCTTGTCACTGGGTGACTCATAGAAAGATGGGACCATTGGCAGAAACGGGGAGGTCAAAAGGGGAGCTGACAGGAGGGGAAGATAAGTGTAATTTACGACACAGTTCGTTTAAGCACAGGGGACATTTAGGCGGTTAGAGATAAGCGGCTGAACTCCAGTTTGGAAATCAATGTTTTTTAGTAATACTAGCAGATAAAGTTCATTCCTTAGGTATTAATTCCTTAAATGTTGAGTGAGCCTAGGCGGTTGCCAGGCACCATGCTAAGTGCTGGGGTGCAGAAGGGAGTGGTTTGGAATCCTTTAAGGAGCTCACGCTCAGGAGTAATCAGCAGGTGTGACCTATCTGTGTACGTATGTCTACTTATTTACCCGTAGCCCCATTGCTTCAATTTCATATCCAGAATATGAAATGTGGTCATTAAATCTGGAAAGGAGGATGGGAGTTAGGAGAACAGCATTCTGAAACTGATTAGCCGTATGACGAAGGCACTATTCTGAGCCTCAGTTTCTCTTTGACAAGCTAAGAGCACTATTCTGAGCCTCAGTTTCTCTTTGACAAGCTAAGAGCATTGAACAAGGTTAAATGTTTTCAACTCATCTCTTGTAGAATCAAATGGTTCTGCAAAGATTCCAGAAACATTTGACTCTAAACGCTTTTGAAAAGTGTAATAAGAATACTATGCACACTTAAACAGATGTAATATATACGTAGACTTCGCCTTGTCAGGAGAGCCTCATTGTTCCTGACCCAAGCATGTAATTAAACATTACAAAGTTGACCCAAAGGTTGCCAATCTGACTTTGCTGTCTAACTAAAAAATGCACGAGCAGATTAATGAAATATTGATTTTTTTTCTGTTTTATTTATTATGTTTCATGCAGTATTTTGCTTGACCAGTGAGTTCTATTAAAAAGATTTCCCTCAATAGCCCACATCTGCCACACCCACCTCAGCTCTGAGAAGCTAGGGTTTTCATGACTCATGTAATAAAAGTGTGGGTTTTTTTGTTTTTTGCGGGTTTTTTGCTGAGGAAGATTAGACCTGAGTTAATATCTGTTGCCAGTCTTCCTCTTTTTTTGCTTGAGGAAGATTAGCCCTGAGCTAACATCCGTGCCAATCTTCCTCCACTTTTTATGTGGTTTGCTGCCACAGCATGGCTGATGAGTGGTCTAGGTCTGTGCCCGGGATCTGAACCCAGGCCACCAAAACAGAGTGCTCCAAACTTAACCACTGTGCCATCAGGTCAGCCCCATAAAAGTGATTTTTACTTAAAATCATCAGAATGGATGGTTCTTTCTGATTTTACAGCTATTAAGATTTAATTGATAACATACAGCCCATCCATTTAAAGTGTACAATTCGGTGGTTTTAGTGTATTCAGAGAATTGTGCAACTACCATCACAATCATTTTAGAGTGTTTTCACCACACCAGAAGAAAGTCTGCACCCCTTAGCAATGCCTCCTAATGCCCCCACTCCCCAGCTCAGCCTGAACCTTAGCAACCAACTCACCTACTTTCTTTCTCTGTAGATTGGCCTGTTCTGGACCTTTCCTGTAAGTGGAATCATTCAATAAGTGATCCTTTCTCAATGGCTTCTGTCACTTAACATAATGTTTTCAAAGCTTATCTATGTTGTAGCAAGTATCAAAACCTCATTTATTTTTATTGCCAAATAATCTTCCATTTTATGGATGGATCACATTTTATCTATCCATTCATCAGTTTGTGGACACTTCGGTTGTTTCCACCCTTTAGCTATTATGAATAATACTGCTGTTATGAGCGTTTGTGTACAAGTTTCTGTGTGGACGTAAGCGTTCATTCCTTTTGGATGTGTACCTAGGAGTGGAATTGCTGAGTCACATGGCAATTCTGTAGTTGACCATCTCAGGAACTACAAGGCTGTTCCACAGCTGCCGCATGGCTTTGCGTTCCCACCAGCAGTGGATAAGGATTCAAACCTCCCCATTCTCACAAACTCCGTCGTCATCCTAGTGGATGTGAAGTGGTACCTCTTTGTGGTTTCGATTTGCATTTCCCTGAAGGTTGACTGGATGATTCTTGAAAGAAAAGTGCCAGAATGACAAAGGCAGAAACTGGGAGAAAGTACAGAGAGAGAAAGAGTATGAGGGGTGGAAAGGTAGAAGTGAGAGTTGCTTAGAGAACTGGCCAAGAGATAGCATGTGGTAGGCAGGGCAGTGCTCCATAGACTAATTTTCTGGATTATGGCCATGGCACAGCCTCAGTGGTGATAAAGTTACAGTCCTTCATGGGAAGGTAGGGTGTCTTTGTGTGTAGCTCCTACTTCAGTTTCATCAGAGTGGTCAGGGTCTGCTCACTCCTCCTCCCCACCTGCTTCCTGACTCTGTGAGCTCTGGTCATCTCTGCCACTGTAACTAACTTTGCATTGCCCTTCACTCAGAATGTCTGCCCCTACTTTCTTTATCCATCCCAATCCCATCCTTATTACTGGGGGACACTGCAGACTCTTCTGACCTCTTGGATGACATCCACATGTCCCTTTTTAGCCCCTGTGCAGTACTTAGGAGGTTTCTACTACTCACCTCCATACTGAGAGATGAAATTGTCTTGCATTGTTTGCATTGCTGTATGTGTGGTTTCCAGTATCCCCATGTGTTCCTTTGGGGGAAGGAGTGGTTTAGACTACTCAATATTGCCTATAAACGAGAAACATAATAGGTGCTTAGTGCACATTTGTTGAAATAAATCAGAGCGTATTTCTTTTGTTTCCTTCTAAACTCTTATTAGAATTTCATAAATGCAGACAGGTTCTCACTGGCCTTAGGAAAAAATACCCTCCTCATAAATTCATTACTGCAAAATAAGGGGAAGAGTTTATATTTTCAGATAAAAATAAGTTTATTTCCATGTCAGGTTGCATTTACAATTATGACATTTCTTTAGGGAATTGATCATTTATGAAGGGTCTGGGGCATGCCATCTCCGCTTCTTATATTCAGGGACTTGTTCTATATATGAAATTATTTTTGAAACTTCTGTCCGTGTGTAGTCAAAGTCAGATTGCTAATATTGATGTGAGGTGGCATTTCCCTCCAGATTTTAAAACCCTAGTGCTCGCAGGGTGGGGCGCTTCAGCTCAGGATTCTGTTATTGAGCCGTCTTCAAGGCCAGTCTTTTGGACATTGTACTCCACTGCTGTCCTTGAGCTCTCAATCTGAAAGTAGAGATGGGCGAAGTCAAGCAAACAAGGCAGAGGTTACCGTGTGGGCCAACAGGAAGCAGATAGGAGTTGGCAGGCTGCAGGGCGCTCCCACCAGAGGCCTTCCCTTCAGAGACCAGGATTACTTGGACTGGAAATCTGACCAGGAAGGGACTCCCTCAGCACCTCAGTGAAAGGGTGACAGAGGTCAGAGGAAGGTGATGGTCACAGAAGGGCAGAAGCAGCACAATCACCTGTGGGTTGCCCCAAATCTGCAAATTTCTAATACCGCAAATAAAGCAAGTGGGAATGATGTCACAAACCTGTACAGATAGGTCCACACCTGGGGAGGTGTCCTGGGAAGGACTGTTTCCATAGTTTGATAGAAATATATCTGCACTGGCTGGATCCCAATGTTAAAACTCTCCTGAGGATCGGGAAACAGGTTATGAGTAGCTGGAATGTAGGATAAGATAATTATTTAGACTTTGTAATAAAACAGTAAAATTTATTGTAAATGGTAGGCAAATTGTGTGTCGCAGGTTTTCATGATTCTGGGCAAGCACTGGGGCATGAATTCCTGTGGCTCACAGTTGCATGTGAACCGCTCAGCAGCTGCTCAGCTGCCTCTGGAAGGACTGACTGCAAAGTGGAACCAGAGTACGTGGGATTACTCTGTGGCAAGCAGGAGCGGACAACATTTACTGAACACCTATTAGGTTGTGCGCATTTTGCTGGACGCGGTAGACATTTACTTGTTCGCTCTTTCCAGTGGCCCTCTGCTTGTTCCTTTCTCTGCATTCTCGCTTTAAATGTGAGGAAACTGAGACTCAAGGAAGTTAAGGAGCTTGGCCTACTCGTGCATTAAGTAAATGGCAGAAACACAGGGAATCCACGTCCTTTTGATTCCATAGACCGTGTTTTTTCCTACACTGGACGGTGCTTCAGGTGTGTTGTTAGGGTCTCGTAGTCTTCATACCTGATCAAACGCCTTTTGCTTTTACTCAGAGAAAACAAAACAAAAAGGAAAATGCAAAATATCACAAGATACGTTTTTCAAATAAATTCAATCCTTTGTTTCTTTTATCCTTATTTCCATTATTTGCTGGTTTTGGTAATCACTTCTTATTTCATTGTTTAGATTTAACAATATACGTAGGTAATAAAAATAAATCTAATGACTATATTCAGTTAAATTAAGCTAGTTATATTTTAAAATGGTCTATTACTGTACCACAAAAAGTAGATATGTATTATATATCCTGTCTAGTGTTACTTGCACATACTGCCTTCAATATGTACTTCTGTTACTTTATTAAATAACCATGCCAGTGTCTTCTCAAACCCGCCCACTTTTAGATATAATATTTATGACTGAATTCTAGTAGAAATCAGAATTTGCCAGCTAACGTGGAATTGGAAAATGCCTTCATTCAAAATTTCCTACAAATGATCTTTAGAAATGTATTTTAAATTTCCTTCTAGTGAAACCGACTTAGAGTAGATCTTAATGGGCTAGAATAAAATAGATTTGGGATTGATTTTTCCCATAAAATATGCAAAGCCGTATTTTTTAAATAGATTTTTTTTCTCTGAGATATTTCTCCTTTTCTCTGGTTGACAATGAATTTGTCTAAAACATTTCTTTTTCAGATTTTTCTTAGATTACAACAGAATTAACACCTTAGAATTGCCAAGGAGGGTGGAAAATATAAAGTCCAGATTCTAGACCATGTTAACTCCAAGCCAGCCTTTTGCCTGTAGCTGTTCTCAAGAATTATGTGCAAGTTTTACTACATTTAAAAACTGCTTTCAGGCTCAATTCTTCAGAATATTATCATTTGTTAGGCGATATAACCATGCAGGATTGTAACCAGCCAGAACAATGTTGGGTTACCCCCTCACACGTCCACTGGCAGACTGTATGCCCCAGACAACGTCTATGCAAGGCGTCCCTCTACATCTTTCTCTTTTGCTTGCTTCTTGTGATTTACAAAGATTCGTACTGTGCCAGGCGCTAAGCTGGTTTCAACAGCTATTTATTTAGATTGTGTGAACTGGAGCTGAACTTGAACCCAATTAATAGCAACTGAACTTGAACAAACTGATATGAAATCATTACGGGCTCAGTTCCCTGGTCCATTATCCCTGAAGAGATCATCCGACAGCACTCCAGGTGCCTTTTCCATGCCAAGTCCTGGTGCAGTGCCCAATCAGAAGGTGCCGGGGGATTAGAAGTTGGGTTGCATCGGAGTTGGCTCATTACCACATTGGTGATCGCTTTCACAGAGAGGAGAGGGGGTGATCCCACTGGGCAGGACTGTGGAGAAGGCTTTGTTGTCAGCACCATCTGGCACATGGTTGGCACTTATTAACACAGCACAATGTCGATTAAAATCATGGTTGTACAGGGCGGCGGTCTGCTTAGACAGGTCCCCACCTTTGGCCTCCCAGCAAAGGAAATGGAAGAAAGGGAAAGCTGGGGAGTTACCTCTGGTAACTATGGTCACTGAGTTTGCATCTTTCTTGGTGCCTACACCTTCCCCAAATCATTTATTTTTATTTTCATGTATTTATTTATTTTTAGCAGCAGTGGATTTTCTTTTTCCTTTTTTTTTTTTTTTGGACTGGGATTACAATGAGCCTGACCCCGTTCCCAGTTCCCAAGGACCCTAACTGTGGCGCTCCAGCTGTGTAGCTAGATGCCCTACGCTGTACGACAGCTGGAACAAACTTGCCAAAGGACATTTTACACAGTGATAGTTCCTCTTCAACGTGAATTAAATGTAATTGAGGTGTTTAGGCTTTCCTCCTTTAAAGAATACACTGATGGACTCACCCTTCAGGTGCTTAGTAAGAGCTGCATGTCCTTCCTTACGAAAACAAATGTGCACTTACATTAGCATCTCTAGGACTTGGTCTGGCAGCATCTGCTTTGGTTTGTTCACAGGCATCTCCTTGAAGGGTGCACTGTGCGTGGGGATAGTGATACAGGCTTTCGAAGGCAACTGCTTGGGTTTGAATCCCCTTTTTGCCAAACAGTAGGCATGTGACCAGAAGCAAATCACTTACCTTTTCTTGGTCTCCATTTCCTTAGCTGTGGCATGGAGTAATAGTCATCCTCAAGCTTTAGAATCACTGTGAAGATTAACAAGCATGCAAAGCACTTAGAATTGTGCCTCATGCTTGGTGAGCTCTTGATGAGGCTGCCGTGATCATGTAAGCATCTCCATCATTTTCTGCCAGGGTTCATTCTTCCTCAAGAATGTACCTCGTATCTATTTACTTTTTTCTTCCAAATGGTAGGACTTGCTAGCTGTGGTAACGGAGGTGGTGGTTAAGGGGGCATTTGTCCAGAGATGTTGATCAACTCTTTCTGATAAGACATTATGATTTAATTTCTTGTCATGCTAGACCGGTGTGAGAAAAAACCATTTGATGTGGATAATTTCCATATATATATATCACGCTTTCATACCATGATTGTTAATGAAGCATCGCATTTGTTTCCAGAGCAGATCGTGCGAATCTCTGCTACAGAAACTTGTGTATTTCAGGGCTATGGGTAGGTGCTGTCACTAACGATCGTGTGGTTTTCTCTGCCTGTGGAACCAGGAACAGCATGTCCTCCGGCAACCTAATGATTTGTGTCCTGTGACACTGAGTATAACCAGGATTTTCTATTCTGTTTGCCGTTTGGTATGTGGAAGAGCCTTCAAGAAACTAGTTTTCTGCAGGAGTGTTTAAATATCATTCATTCTACCAAGAGAAGATGACAGACATTTTAGATGCAGGAGAAAGATTAAATGCATTCGGTTTAACTAGTGGCACTAAAAAGGGCTGCATCTTTGTGTCGTTGCTGTTTATCTTCTTTCCAGCAGTAGAATATTGAGCCTCCCCAGGCTGTGAATCAGCTATTAATGCTGAGTTTAGGTCGGGCAAGAGTGTGCTCAGTCTGTGACACTTAGATAGCGAAGGCAACTGCTCACGGCTATTAGTCGGGAGTTGCTGTATGCCAGTGATTGCAGACTTGCGGCTCATAATCGGGGTGATTCACAGCAACCGTTAGATGGGCTTGCCATGGCTGAGTTTTCCTTTTGGACTGCTGTCATTGCCAAAAAAGTCAGGATTTCTCCACCACAACTGCCCGTATGACACAGGCACAGCGTCCTTCAGTTGTGCTAAATAGCTTGCCCCTAACATCACGGATAACTTTTATTATCTTGGAGGCGTTGTCTCCCACCACTCCCGTGAAGAATAAATTGGAATAAATGTTTTCTCATTTTTTTCCTACGTGACACTCTGGGACTGCTGACAGAATTTGGGCCACAGTGTCTTCTCTGGCAGTTTGGTCTCCAGATTCTCTGCCTTGGTTTGACTATGCACTCATGTGAGAAGCAGCAGAGTGATGTTGCTACTGGTTTTTCTGTATCCATGGTACTGGATCAGTGGTCTGGGTTCCTGTTGAGCAGACACGTAAAAGGCCAAGAGTCTTTCTGGGTTTATCACTAGCCTGCCTCTGAGGTCCAAGGTGACTCCTACTCCACGTCTTCCACCCCCCACCCTGATCCCTGGCCCGTCACCCCTTGACACACATACACTTTGTATCTGATCTTGGATGTCTTAATCAGCAACCTGGATTGCTGATTTGTCATTTAGTTCTGTGTATGCTGGTTCAGACCCACCTGTGTCCCTGCACGACTGCTTAACTTACACCTGTCCCAACTCCCTTGAGTCTTTCCTTGACTTAACAAACCTTTATACAGTGCCCACAGAATGCAGGGGTCTGGGCATACAGCAGTAAATAGGTACACAAGATCTCTGTCCTCAAGAAGCTTCCATCCTGGCCAAGTCAGAAATTACACATGTAGACAAATGTACAGAGTATTTCTGATAGTGACATTGTAATGAAGAAAATCAAGCAGGATAAAGGAATGGAGAGTGATTGAGAGGAGAGGGCTCAGCTGGTGCTAAGGCCCTTGCTCCTGCAGCCCTTTGGGGTGACTGCTCAGATATCCTTAGTGACATTGTCTTATGCATCACTGTGTACCAGTCAGTCTCTTCAGGGCCTTTTGGGGGTCAAGGACTGTGTCATATTCATCTTTGTTTCCCCAGGTTTTAGCACAGTTCTGAGCACTCAGCGAGTTTCCAGTAAATACCTGAGCAAAATAAACATTACACAGGACGTCAAGCTGCAAGACAGAAGGCTCTGGAAGTAGATGATCAGCCTTCCTCCTGGGCTGACTGTGTTTCCTGGAGGAGGTTGCCATCCCCTAGAGACCTCCCAAGCCAGTTTGGGCTGCAAAGCTGCCACTTAGCATCCTCTGCAAGGCAGATTTAGAACTGTGGTTGTTGTCTTTTGAACACTTTTGACCATGACAGAAAGCAAGAAGATGCATTTGACAGGGCAACCCAGCACACGCATGCGTGTGTAACTGATCTATAAAGCAAAGCGTATCTTTCTTATGTGTAACACGGTCTGATGTTTTCTATACCATCCCCGGTATAGAATGCTGATCATGACCCTTAAATTGATTGCAAGGCTCATGAATGGATTGAAACCTGCAGAATGAGAAAATCCTGCTTTCAAGGATCTAGAGATTCTCCTGAGCTGAATTTCAGAGACAGCAGCGTGAACTCTGCCTGGCACTCAGGAGGCCTGAGCGCACTCTGCTGTCTGTTGAATATTTGCACAAAACTAACAGTGACCATGTGGCAACCAAACAGAACAAGCCAGCACCGATGGACACTTAGGTTGTGTAGGGAGCACCTCTGTAATTCAGAGTTAAATTGTTTGAATGCTGAAAAGTTGTTGGAAGTCGGTCTCCTCGCCATTCAGTCCATCATATCCATATACAACATTGTGAATGTTTTAGGCAAACGTGTTGCTTCTAAAATGAAACCATGGGCCCACTGAGATATAGGGAATGTAACATTTCTTCTGCCAATATGTTTATATAAATATTGCTGTCGTTAAGCATGCTCAAATAGCAGAACTATTTCAGTCTTTTTATCTCTTTAAAACTAATTTAAATCTGAGCATTAAAAGACTGTTTGATACCATATGTTTGTTTTAGATAGGAAACGAAATCTATTCTAAACATAAGGGTTTATGAAATCTGTATTCTAAACATAAGGGCTTGTGAAATTAGTACATAGGAGTGGAAGTGGAGTAGACTGTTTCACAGACACAGGTTCTTGCCATCTTCGTCTGTCTGACCCTGGCAGTGTGACTTTGCTGCTCCTCCCACGCAGGGGGAGAGTGCATCTCCTCACCCCTTGCTAGGAATCCAACATTTGCTGCGTAGTGAGCCTTTTTATGGTGGTATATAAGTTGAGTCTGAAATTGCTGGTTTTTCTCTTCAAAGATCATTTAAAAGCTACTTTTGAAAATGACCAGGGCCTGTGGACAAGGAGTATCACAAGCCTTTGGTGAAAATATTGGATAGACTTTAAGAACACAACCAAAGACTGTCACAAACCAGAAAGATACACATCAGACATCCCACATAGTGGTTACAGGGAAGGAACTAATTAAATCATTTCGCGATGTCACTGGCACATCTGAGCATTCGCCTATTTCATTTTGGGGCCCAAATACCTCCTCTGTTTCTAGATAGATAACATAGTATGAGATGACCTGGATGAGCGCAGTACAAAGACAGTTCCGATAGCGCCGAACATTCATATCAAGCTTATAAGGGCAATTCCTCCTCTTCCATGTCAGCCTTTTTTGAAAACAGCACCGTCTATTAGTTTGCTTGCCCCAAGAAGACCTGAAGATGCGATCAGGATCCTTCTCAAATTACAGGAGTCTTGTCTCAGGAACCATTTGACAAGTTTAGATACCGGCCTCTTCCCAGCACCTGCGGCGTAATGCTTTTCATAGGCGTAATGCTTTTCCTAGGCGGTGGGCCTGTGCTGTTATGTTGCCTTGTAAGAGTCCCTCTCATCTTGCTAGATTACACCTTAATTTGCTATTCTGTGACTTCTTATCAATATTGTCTGTCTCATGCTGTGTGGTTAAACTAAGTACTGTCCTAGTACAAGGCAGCACCCAGAAGTATAGTGGGCTTGTGACATAAGCTGGATAGAACAAGTATCACCTTCAAGTTAATAAACATCTCGCATTCTGGTATAATTTGGTTTATTCCTAGGACCTGTGGGAAAATAGTGATATAAACTTACTTGTTCTGTCCCTTAAAATAGTCATAGGTTTTCAATCTTTGGCTTGTTTTATTTAAATTGATTGAAACCTAGTCATTCTTGTGACTCACAAAAACTCATTTGTAGAAATTATTTTAAATTCAAACCAAACTTTCTATTCCCCATGCTTGGTATTAGCAGACCCTCTGTGTCTAAATGTCTTTCCTGTGAAAGTTAGAGCTTTAATGCTGTTAGCAAGAGCAATTTCCCTCTTCTGAAGGATCAAAGAAATACCATCTAGTTTGTACCTGTGGCCTGTGGATTTTGATGCACGTTGAATCTGATGCCAAGAGTTACACAGAAAGTCAATAATGATCCATGGGTCATTGCCTCGCCATGCCGCTGGGCGAATTAGTCTGCTGGTGTAATGTGCTCCAGCTTGTGTAATGGACCTATTTTGTAGCAAGACGGCAGCCATATGAAACACCTGGGTGGTCTTCCAGGCTACTTGCAAGTGAATTAGATTTCAGTTATCTACTGTGAGGTCACAAAGGCTTGGACAGCTGGGGCTGGTTCCACATCATGGATAGAATATGACCCCTGCCTGCCAGATGCATCAGGTAAAAGGGGCCTGAAGTCAAAGCTGGTTCCTGGGCTCCAGGAGTAGCTATGGGTCAACAAATGAGGTCGTAAGCCACAGCTACAGATGTTGGGACAGTCTCCATGCAGGACAGGACAGGATGGAGTCAGACTGTCTTCTGGCACTTTCGTTAGACGTGTTCCCTGCCAGGGAAGCCCAGATTCTGTGTTTTCTGGAGTGAGCTTTAGTTGATTGACTCTTCTTTAGAATTTTAAGTGCTGTTAAGTAGAAACTATATTTTACACACCAGAAGTAAGGGCCTGAGAGGCATTAGGTCCCTTTGCTACTACACAGAAGACAACATTTAGGGCACACAGATATTGGCATAAAACCATCTTTTAAGCTTTCCTAAGAGATGACAGTGGCTCCATAACGCGCCACTTCTTCTACTCCTGGAGGGACTTCGAACAATCCAATAAAATGTAGTGATCAAAGGTTTCAAATGCAGCTGATAAATCATATAGATTTGCACCCAGGATGCCTTCAGTTGTCTTGTGGATGTTTCTCATCTATCATGAAGGACTTGGTGATTTGAATTTAGGACTTTGATGTTGCCAGTAATTGTTTGCAACTGGAGCTGAACAGCCTGAAGGCATTGCTGATTTCTCCCTTTCTCATCTTGCAAAGAGCTAGTGAAGTATTCTTTCAGAGGCTGTTCTCAACTCAATGGGAGATGTGGCCTAAAATTTAGGACAGAAAAGATTCCACAAACACTTAGTACAGAGCAATCTCGCTGCCCTAATGAGCCGTCCCAAATGTGTTCCATGCTGAATCGAGCAGTCCTCTCAAGTCCAAACCCCCTTCTCTGGACACATAATAAGATTCACTTTATGATTTTCAAAACGGAATTGCTAAAGAAACCATTGGGATATCTCTTTTAGCCAACATTTTTCATATATTCATAAGCTACAAATGTCTTTCTAAAATGTATTTTAACCAGTTCCTCAATACTTGAAAAAAAAATGCTATGGATTGTCTCCCTTTGGAAGTCTCACTGCTATTTGAATTAAATTAAAACTCTCTCATGTTAAGACCTCCTAGTAATGTTCTTCTAACCAGATTCCTTAGTCTCAATCAATTTCTTCTTCGGTCACTTGGTCCATGCCTGTTTTCTGGCTGAGCAAATTTTATCAGGATCCATGTGTGGTTGTCCATCTCTAGCCTCGAAAACCAAGTGCCCGTCTGCCTACTGTAAATATCTTAGTCATCATTTAATACAGTTTATCAGCTCATGTATCTTCTGCATTTCAACTGCGTTTAAAAGTCAGCTCTTCCGAAGAATCTTTTCAAGTAAACTCAACTACTATCCTTCTGGTTATTCCATGGGTCGCCATAAATCTTATGAATATAGACTAAACTCTTAAATACCTAGGATGTAAAACTGTAAACTATAGAAAACTGACAGATCAACCGACCAGACAATAGAGTCCTTCATAAACCACAGTGATTGACAGGACTGTAGTCAAAGTTTCAGAGCCTCTACTGGAGTTGTTTACCATTGGTGTTGATGTCACCGTTATGCTCATTTATCATTAAGTTAGGAGGGTGATAATATATGCTGCATACGTGTGAATAGTGTTTGTTTTAAAATTAATGTTGATACTGGAGAAAAGTGTTAGGTGACGGGAGACAAACCTGACAGTAGTGATTTATTTACATAATGGAGGCATGGACCCTCTTCATGAACAACAGGAAAAATTCCCTTGTCTGGGACGTGCCAGATTCCAAACATTTCTGAATTTAGAGGTTAATCTTTGTTCCTCTGGCTCTGTGTAGTTCAGTTTAGCACGCATCTCAGTACCCACTCTGCTAGGGATCCCAAGAGATGGGCTAGGGTGAGCTGCTGGCTATCAAAGAGCTTACAATGTACGCTTTCTCCCACCCTCTCCTCCCCATCACTCTCTCTCTCTCTCTCTCTCTGTGTCTCTCTCTCTCTCTCTCTCTCTCTCTCTCTCTCGTATTCTTAAGAACTTGCTTTACCCTATCTTCAACGCCCACATTTATTTGTGTGCTTCTTTATTGTCTGTCTGCCTGCAGCTGTCTACAGCTCTGCAAGATCGGGAGCTTTGTGTGTTCTGTGCGATGTATCCAGAGTGCCTAGAAGACTGTCTCGGGTATTTTACGCATTCGGTAAATATTGTTAAATGAGGAGACCAGAGGGAGACAAGAAAAATACAACCATCACGTAAGACAAAACAGGACGTGACATACCCTAAAAAGCTGCAGAAGCAGATCTATGTGTTGTGGGACTCGATTTAGGGAATTTGGGGAGCCTGCTACTTAAGAAAAGGATTATAAATTTTAAATTCAAAAGAACACATAAAAATGAATGCTTATCTAGAATGGGGAAAAAAATCTCAACAGTTTACAAATTTGATAAAGCTAATATACTAGACATGTCAGAAAATATGAAAAAACAATATTTTATTAATGATATATTAATTGATTACAGATTAATACCTGAAAATACCTCTATTATACTTTTCCCTATAATTTTTGACTGACTATTCTTTAATAACCTCTTCATATATAGTATTTTTAATACATTGAATAAATGGATAATTCAATATTTGCTCTACCATGGTTAATCAAAATATTTTTTGTTGTTTAGTATTTCGGATGTATAAACATGGGACTTCATACACACATACGCTACAGGTTTGTGTCTTACTAGCACAAGGATTTTAATTTTATGCTGCATTTTCAAGTATATACTATATAGGAGAGAATTTCCCATTTGTCAAACTATTATTGAGAACTGAATTATCTGAATACTGAATTGTATACAATTTTATACATTGGGTGAGTGAAAGAATTTTCCATAAACTAGCTTCTGACTTTGTACATTTCAAATCTTGTTTCTCTTCTAGCACCCACACCCTTCTCATGCTGGGTGCAAAAAGAGCACAGTCATTTCGTTTCGTCACCTGGCCCTGCACCTTTGCATCATGATGCTGGGTGAACCAACGCAGTAGGTAATAGGGATATTCCGCTATTCCTCATCAGGATGACTGGCGGTAACTGTACACAGAAATATCTATGAGCCACACAAACATGGTCCATTATACTCAGATGAAATATATCTCCAACTCAATTTCCTCTTACCTGGATCCCAGGAATGCTCTTGGGCACTCTAGGTTCACCCAACAGGAGGGCGAGTGTTGGAGGGGACATCAGAGTTGAAAGAAATAACACAATTAACCTATTGCAATTAAACCATGTTACTTATGTAAAATTTACAAAATCACATAATTGTGTGATCATGTTGCTAAAGTTCCTCCTGGGATCTTGTAAGGGGCCCATGCAAACAAGGGGCCCTGAAGTTAGGCTTTGTTAGCTCCACAATAAATCTGTCTGGGTAGGCCAAGGGTGTAGAGATTGCTTATAATGTAAAGGATGGACAGGATTGTAACTGACTGCAGTAGTAGAGAAGGATAATTTAGAGGGCAGAACCAGCATACACACAGAGGTCAGAGTCTGCAGGGCATTTGTAGGCAATGGCAAATAGTCTTGTTTGGCCACATGGCAAAGAATGAGTACAAGATGTAATCAAAGGTAGGTTGGAGAAACCAACGAAGTCCTTGAATATCACAACAAGAAATGGGAGGTTAAAATGCACGTGTCAGATGCCCTCACTTCCGCTCTGTGAATCAGGAGCCTTTATTTGGATAGATTAATTCAGGCATCTTTGTTTGTGTTTGTTAATGTTTGTTCCTTTTCTAGAGTGTATGCCTTGCAAAGACCAGGACCTTGGCTTCTGCTGAACCTTTCCTGTAACCTGTCATTGTTCTTTTCTTTAATCTTTTGAATTTATTCTCACCTAACATGACCACTTCTGAATTTCTTCTACAAGCATTGCTGAACAATCTGGTGAGTTTTGTCCCTTTGTTGCTTGTTATTGTTCTTCATATAACAACTAGGACCTAGTGCATGCCTAAGACGTGTCATTAACTGACTTTAAATGACATAAGTAGGGGCCGGCCCCATGGGCGAGTGGTTAAGTTTGCGGGCTCTGCTTCGGCGGCCCAGGGTTTCGCCGGTTCGGATCCTGGGTGCAGACATGGCACCGCTCATCAGGCCATGCTGAGGCGGGATCTCACATGCCACAACCAGAAGGACCCACAACTAAAAATACACAACTATGTACCGGGGGGGCTTTGGGGAGAAAAAAGGAAAAATAAAATCCTTAAATAGCTTAAGTAAATTGAGATCGTGGAGTAGTTTAAACAATATGAAAAACTGTAGATTTGTATATATCAACTGGATCAAATGTGAAAACTTTGATAGAAGAGAAAGTATGTACCCTCAGGAATGCAGCAACAGCATAGTTAGAGTTGAAGGCATAACCATCTTCAGAGGAAAGTATAATTCCCCGTAAAAGTGGGTTAAGAGCCCCCTCACTTGTTTTTGTCACAGGGCCCTCCAGTGTAAGCAGCTTTCCAAATACTGAAAGATATTTTGTCGTGTACGTGCTCATTCCGATCTGCTGTGTAGCTGGTGACTATGCTGTGAATCCCCTGCATTTGTCCCATTTTGTGTTGAACAGGCGTGGTTTTTGTAATCCAAAATGAAAGAAAAATGATGCTGTTAGTCAGCTTGAACTTCTTTGCTCCTTTTATGGCAATACTGGGAGTCGCTTTCCTAATGGAGTGATATTTAAGACCAAAGAATTTGGACAGCTAAAATTCCCCTAACATTTTACTTGGCTTCCCTTGTGTGGTTTTCCCATCACGGTGTGTGAAAGCATGTCACAGCTGCTGCATGCATCAGAGGCCAGGCACCAAACCTGGTCAGGCACTCCTGTAGCGAAAGTGATCTCTTCTCGGTACTTTGCCATAAATTGTGCCACTATTGGTATCATTACCAGTTTTTTTTATGGGTCTCCAGATTTCAGTGCAGTGGAGTTTGTTAGGCATCAGTTGAAAAGCCCTATCTAACACCCATAATATCCAGACAAAAAGGAAAACCTAGTTGTCTCCAAAAACAAATGATGTACTGCTTTCACTCATCTTTTTTTATTGAAGTATTGACAGGATTAGTAGGAAGAGAATACTGGGAAGGCATTTAAATTATCTGCGAGAGAGCCCAGGCACACCAGGAGAGGTACTCATGTGCTTCCACGAGGGGTCAAGCCTCCTGACAGACACACCCATGAGACTGCAGGTCCGTGTTTGCCTTTTAGCTCCTCAGTGTCCCCACCCCTTCTTTTTGTCTGTATCTCCCAATCCACATCTTCCTTTCTGCCAACCTCTTTAGATGAAAAGCATTGAAGAGATGCCATTCCCCTTGCTTCCATGCACTTACCCACAGAGAATGTGACACTGCAAGAGAAGTGTCAAGTAAACAAAACTGAAGTAGAAATTAAGTCCAGAAGACTTCAGAACTTAGTTTCTCTGGACTTTAGTTTCCTTATTGGCCGCATAAATCATGGAGCTATCTCTTTGTCCATCTGGAATGGGACTTTGCTGTGGCTTGTCCAGCATGCTGACGTAGCTGATGAGGAGAGCCTGGACTCTGAGGTGGAGCCTCTGCCTGGGGGTTCCACAGTACTAGAGCCACCTTAGAAGGCAGCTTTCCTGACCCCCAGTCTCTGCACCGTGTCTCTGGAGGACATATCCATACTGTAACATCAAATTCATTCAACCAGGTTGAAGTACGAGATAACCAGAAGGCATTCTTCTGGGTGTTGACTAACTACAAAGTCTGTTATTAAGGAAATTTACTATAGGAAACCAAGATGCAGCCTATGCATACTATTAATAGTATTCAGATACTATTAATAGTGGTTACCTGGCAGAATGTATCTCCTTCTATTTCTTTATCTCTTTTTAAGTTTGTACAAATGTTAACCATTTGCAATTCATTTTCATCATCAAAGTGAAATATTTACCAATTTAGGCATATCTCAATAGCATTTTTTTCCCCTGTTCATATTTATCTTGTTATTCTGAGTGTCAGTAGCTTGGGAAGAAGACTGTGTTTTCTTTCTTCAAACTGTCTAAGTGTTTTGGTGATTTGATAATTCAATAGCAGAGAAGTGATCCCTTAGAACAAAGGAAAATTGAAACTTTAAAAAGCCAGTTTTATCCCTCTTTGTACATAAACAGTTTGTCATGTTAACTCCAATTCTTTTCTCTATCCTTCCTCTTTGGCTTTGTAACCACTTGTCATTCTGGATACCATTCCTTCCTGAAGATTCTGTGTGAATATAAAACTCTGATTTTCTTCATTTGCGTGTGATGCTGTGGGTAGACCTGTGCGGGTTCTTCCTCGTTCTTTTCCTTTGTTTACCTCATGCTCATCTCAGCTCACTCATTCTGAAAGCCAATATGGTTTCCAATATGAACTTCCTCCTCATCTTTATGAATGCCCAACTGAATATCTAGCGTCTGATTTCTCAGGTATATCAAGACAACTCAGATTAAAGCGAATTGTTCTAACCCTCAGGGGCTAAAGCCGAGATTTGTGTTTCTTTTCTGAAACAAATCATAGCAGTTGCTAAAACTTCCCTATTGCTCAGTCTTCCCCAAGAAAGAGATATAAAGATGGTTTTAGGCTTCTGTTTTATGCCCCTTCTCATTTGCTCTACAGGTGTAGTCACTGTGACACTCTCCATGTCCTTGAGTCCATCCTTCCATTTCCTCTGTCGACCCATGTGCCTTCCCCTCGCGTTGCCCTTCCAGCCTCTCCATGCTTGGGGCCTCATAGTTCCTACAGATGCCTTGTCAACACTTTAACTGGGACCCCCCTAGAGCTCTCCAGGTGTCAATCGCCCTAGAATGAAATAGCATCAACGCTGATGACTAGCTGGTCTTCCAGTTTTGCTCAGGAGAATCATCAACCATCTTTGAATAGCTCCCTGCTCTTCCTCACTGTATGATTTAGAACATGTGCCTTTGTGATGTTTGATGTGGGGCTCAGGTTTAAAGCCATTGTTTTGTCTGCCTACTGCAGCATCATATGGATGATTCTTCTGCATCTTGGTTTCAATTTCTGTAACTGCCTGTCTTTCTAAGACATCTGACAAAACCCAGCAAACAATTTTGTGTATAATACATAATCTGTCATTTAAGCAAACTCCATCCCAAACACGTCCTCTAAATGTGAAAAAAAATCCATCCTGGTGTGTGTGTGTGTGATTTTATAACAAAGAGACAGAAACTTACATTTATATAGACAACAACTTCAATTTGTGTTGGCCTTTATATTTTGTGTGATTCATTGATGTACCAAAGTGAGCTTTGTAACTAATTGCTGCCTCTTTCAAAATTATTTTCCCCAAACTGGATTACGTGACCGTCCTCTGGGCTCCCTTAGTGACATTTAGGTGGGACATTGGACCAGTAATTGTACCTCTCTGAATTCTAGTTCTATCACCATTGAAATGGTGATTACTTGAGAATTGGAAGATGCACCATCATTCGCAGCTCCCTGGGAACTAACTCCGATGCTAGTTGGCTCAAAACCTGGAAGAACCAAATGAGTTTAACCATCTTCTTAAAGAGAAGAACAGTGATTGTTTGTGTAGGTTTTTCTTTTTTTTTAAAGATTGGCATCTGAGCTAACAACTGTTGCCAATCTTATTTTTTTTGTCCTTTTTGTTATTCTTCTCCCGAAAGCCCCCCAGTACATAGTTGTAGATTTTAGTTGTGAGTGCCTCTGGTTGTGCTATGTGGGACGCCACCTCAGCGTGGCCTGATGAGCGGTGCCATGTCTGTGCCCAGGATCTGAAATGGTGAAACCCAGGGCCGCTGAAGCGGAGAGCACGAACTTAACCACTCAGCCACGGGGCCGGCCCCAGCGTAGGTTTTTCTTGAGTGTAACATAAACTCTGAATATATATGGGCAGTACTCCAGGAAGAATTGAGGTTTCCTGATGTGGCAGAGTCCTTGTTAGCTACACGCGTGATCAGGAAATCTCCTGCTTTGAGGGGTACTGCTTCTCTTCAGCTATCTCTTTGGCTTCCATTAAGTTTCTGTGTGTCCAGCTAAGTACAGTGGGACTCGAGCCAGTCCATAGTGTGCGTGTTCATTGGTATGGGTTCTTCAATAGTCCACACACAACTTCCCTGGAACACTGCGCTGGTTTCTACCTTTCTGTGTACTGAAATGTTCCTTGTCCCCACATGTCCATCTCCAAAAGATAAACTCAGAGTAAGCACCATAATGTCAGGAAGACAATGACTACTCATTTTAACATCATCCACCTGATGTGTAGTTTCTGATGCATAGTGGGGCCTCAGATATTTAACTGTATGGAAAAACTTTGATGCAGTTGTGTAAGACTTTATGCTTTAAAGTACACAACTTTTCTTATTTTATTTGAGCTCTGCAGCTAGTGGGTTTTTTTGTTTTTAAAGATTTTATTTTTTCCTTTTTCTCCCCAAAGCCCCCCGGTACATAGTTGTATATTCTTCGTTGTGGGTCCTTCTAGTTGTGGCATGTGGGACGCTGCCTCAGCGTGGTCTGATGAGCAGTGCCATGTCCGCGCCAGGATTCGAACCAACCAAATACTGGGCCGCCTGCAACAGAGCGCACGAACTTAACCACTCGGCCACAGGGCCAGCCCCCTGCAGCTAGTGGCCTTTAAACTCTGCTTCCAAGGATAGCACTATGCCTTGAGCTGAACTGAGGGCTCTTGCCTCTAAAATCTGTTACTGGGTCTTTTCTCAATTAGCTGAAAAATACCAATGAATAGTCTTTTCCCCCATTTTTGAACTCCCTTCCCACGTAATCATTTTTTTCTTAAAAGCTTTGATTTCTATAGTAAGGCTATATGTGGTTTAGCAAAGAATTATGTTTTACTATTTTCATTTACATATTATTCCAAGAAAATTAACTTGACTTTCAGGAATTCAGCTTTTTGAACAGATAACACTGCTCAAGGACATGTATGTATGTGGATTACTCTGCTGAAAAATCAAGTGCTGTTGCCTCCTTTTTCTTGGGGGGAGGGGCTTTCCTGCTTGAAAATTACATCCAGGACAGTGCATGTCCTACGTGTGTCTTAATTTATTTTAGCCTCTCAGTTCTGTGCTGTGTTGTTATCACCAGGTTTTAAATGATGAGACTTGTGTGACCAGGCAGCCCAACGTCACAGAGCCGGGAAAGATGAAGCTCAGTCTATTTGACTTCAAAACCCACGGTGCTGTCCACTGTACCAACACAGAATAGTTCTTGGAGTTAGCGTCTGATCTTTACTGTCAGCTTATAAGCTCCTTCAGGGCAGAGTTGTTTTATTTATTACCCCGCCCCGCCCCCAACAGGAGGTTCCACAAAACCAGATATGGCGTCTCCCTCTCGCTTCAGTCAGCCTTGCTTACAAGGTGCACCTTGTACTCTATCACATATACCCAAGGATTTGCCCACATCCTCTTGAGGACTTCTCATTACCTGCCTCCTGTCGTGCTCAGGGATGCAGCTTTCCTCGTCTTTGAGTTGTAGCTCAATCTCGTCCTGAAAGTCATCTTCAAATGGGGCTTGGCAATTTAAAAAGTAAATTTTAAATAAATTTTAAATTGCCAAGAGAAGGGTTGTTTAAGACTGTCTGAGATAATAGTTCATATTTAAAGATGCTCATTATTAATTACAATATGAAATGATTTGTACTTGTTATTAGCACATTAAGACAGCCAAAGAAAAATTAGAAGGTGACTCAACAAGAGACATTCAAGAGTGGAATAGGGGCCGGCCCGGTGGTGCAGCAGTTAAGTTCGCGCGTTCCGCTTCTCGGCGGCCCGAGGTTTGCTGGTTCGGATCCCGGGTGCGGACATGGCACTGCTTGGCAGCCATGCTGTGGTAGGCATCCCACGTATAAACTAGAGGAAGATGGGCACGGATGTTAGCTCAGAGCCAGGCTTCCTCAGCAAAAAGAGGAGGACTGGCAGTAGTTAGCTGAGGGCTAATCTTCCTCAAAAAAAACAAAACAAAACAAAACAAAAAAAAGAGTGGAATAAAGAAGAATAGAAAAGAACAAACCTTATTCCTGATGAATTGAGAGTGTGTTTAAGAAATATCTAGCCGTCTTAAAGTTTCTTTCTTTTTTTGTTAATGTTCCAAATAGTCGATTCACTGGTAGAAAACTGAACTATCTTCTTCTGGGAGACACACTATAATACTATGGCATATTAGGTGACTACATAAACCCAAATACATGTTATTATGAAATTATGTTTTAATTTAATATTCTGTTATTAAAATGGCAGATATTGATGATAAATGAGGAGTCATAGTCATGTCCTTAAAGTTGAAGGAAAACAATCTAGTGTGGTTTCTTTAAGAAAAATATATTTATTATTTAAGAAAAATAACACATATTCTATATATATTCATATGTATGTATATGACTCAGCTGAAAAAAACGATGTAAAATTGTCAGTCACTGAAATATCCGTTTCTGTGCCTCTGAATCAACTTATTTCTTGACCTTGATGTCCCGTGCTGGTTTTTATTTATTTTTTTGTTTTGTTTTGTTTCTTTCTGTCCATGAGATTATTGACATGTCATATACTGGTCTAGGTTAAATGCTTGGAAACACCAGAGTCTCATGGAGTTTGCCCCATTCTCTCATTAATTTTAAAGACAATGAGTTGCTTCTGACGAGACCGACTGCGTTTAGATGGACTCCACGTTAGATGTGATTCAGGGGCCCAACTTGAGAGGCACTCAGTCTTCAGGTCACCTGGAGCAGGGAAAGGACTGTTGGTGGGGGACGGGGACTCTGTGTCTCAAGAATTTAGGGTATTTTCTTTTCCTTCTACTCTTCTTAATTTTCTCTTTCACTATTTCTTTCAGAGAACAATTGCCAACCATACAAGTATTGTTCTGTTACTTGCTTAAGAAATTGTTTTCATGGAGGTGGAGAAGGTGGGAATAATGTAGTGAAGTGTCCATTAATAAGAAAGAAATGAGGGAATGTGAACTTAGACTTTATAATACCTTTTGGTGTAGTGTTTCCTCCTAAGTAGCATGTTAATTTTTTATTGTGAAAGAAGTTATTTTATAAAAAGCAACTTTTGTCTGAACAAGTATGAGAAGTATTAGCAATTCTATGTTTTGTGCAAGAATGTTGGAGCACATATAAAAATCAGATTTGTAAATAACTTCAAAATGGATTCACTTTTTATAAAGGTAGCATATAAAATGAGGCAAGAAAAATGTTCTTTTAAACTGCAATAGCTTGAGAGAGTTGGGGAGTTATTTTCAGAATAGTGATGAATGGGAAATTGGATTTCCACTGTTTACCACTTTTTTCCCAAAAGCACACAAATAAAAAGTTAATTTTTATATGAGAGCAATGTTTAAAGCACAAACATATTTTTTTTCAGAGTTTCCTCTATAGTGGCCAATTTTGTATGAAACAAATTATTTTAGGCCTAATTGCAGGCAGAGTAGTTAGGCTGCCAGCTCTGCTAAGGTTGAATTTCATTTGAACTTTCTAATAGTATGATCTTTTTTCAGAATTTAATAACTGACTCAAATATTTAATAGTGGAAGCTTTCATTAAATTAAAAAGAAATCACGATATATTTTTAGAAGAACTAACTTATTTTCCTTATCAGTTTTATCCACTTGAGGAGAAAAGGAAGAGAATGGAACCAATCTCTTTGTGTACTTAAAAAGACATTAATGCTATAACCCCAGCAAATAATTTATTTCAGTATATATCATCATTCAAAGGATTTGGGAGGCAGCAAATGGCAGTAATAACTATGCTGCTAGGTCTACTGAATAGCAAATTGCACTGGCTGTGTGAACCTCTTTACTTGTCTGCTGGATAATCATTCTTTTTAATACTCAAATATATTTTCTAGATCAGTTTTAGATTGCACACTGTCAGGTTTTGCATGGCCTAACAGTTTTTGGTTAAGTACAATGACTTGTTTTGAAATGCAAGTGGGGAAAGATAAGAGTTGAAAGATTTTGTTTCCATGTGTCATTCTATAAATAGAGGACAAAAGATCATTAACTGAGTTAATTTACAAGCATCCTTAGAAATAGAATGTTTTTACATAAAAGCATGCTGTAAACCTTTTTAATTAAATTGCATTGTACCATGCACTCTCTTCCCCCTGGGGTTCTCTTGACCTCTCACCTCTTATTTTGTCCTGCAGGCACTCCTCTGCTGGTGAGGAGAAGCAGTGACCCAGCGCCAGGCCCACCTGCTGACGCCCAGCCAAGCGCTTCGCAGCCCAGTGGCCAGAGTCTGAAGCCTGCGATTCCAGTAGGTATCCTGCCGTTCACACAGCTAATGAAAGATCAAAGGGCCTTACCCATAGACTAACTGGAACTTTGCGGGCTTAAGTAAGTTGATAATTAGAGATCTTTTGATAGACTGCGTAGTGTAAGTTATAATAGTAGCTGGTACAAGCTATTACTAGGATACCGTTACAGCGATCGCTATTATTTATATAGCACTGATTATGTGTGTAGCTTTACATTATCTAAACTTCCTCGTCACACTAAGAGCAAGTTTTTGTCTCCATTTCACTGATAATGAAATTGAGGCACAGGGAGGTTTAGTAATTTGTCAAAGATCACAGCCAGTAAGTGGCAGAGCCAAGAATTATACCAGGTCATTGGGCTCCGGAGTCGGGGCTCTTAAGCAGTGCTTAAGCTGTTGGATTTCCTTCCTCCTCCTGCTTCCGCATGCCCAAGGATGCAGTTTCTACGTTTGGGTGTGTTAATGCAGTGCTTTCTGAAGTCATGCCATGGGAAATGGTGATATAGTTTCAAGCTGCCAATATCATAGACCCGTGGTGCCAGTGTTAGGTTTCTAGAACTCAGCGTTCAAATTAAAGGAAAATGAAATTAGATACCCAAAGTGCTCCTAACCAGATGTACCTATTGCTACTCTGCTTATAATGGCAGGTTCAGTGGAGAATCGTTTCCTGTAGAGACAACGTCCTCCTTCCCTGTGGGACCATGGGATCTTTCTGTTAAATCTTAAGTTGCTTTGAATAGCTGCATTTGTGGTTTATCCTTTGAAATAGCCTGAGAGGTAAATTTTGGTTGATGGCTACATATCATTGCAATAGGTGATCTTCAATCATGAAACATATTACAAAGTTTCCTAAAGGGCCAGCTCCGTGGTGTAGTGGTTAAGTTTGTGTGCTCTGCTTTGGCAGCCTGGGGTTTGCAGGTTCAGATCCTGGGCAAGAGCATAGCAGGGCTCTTCAAGTCGCACTGTGGCGGCCTCCCACATAAAATAGAGGAAGACTGGCACAGATGTCAGCTCAGGGCCAATCTGCCTCAAAAAAGAAAAGAAAAGAAAAGAAAAAAGTTTCCTAAAAGCAAGACTCTTCCCCATTTTAAATCTCACTGCCTGCAGTGCCTTTAGAAAACATTTTCTTAATACATGGATGCTGAATAAGTTAAACAGATTCTGCCAGTATGGTATAAAATATTTTCATCAAGAACCAATGCCGATGTGTATGAAGTGGGAGTCACCTGACCAAATCATTGGGTATTTACTAATAAGTTTATGGCAATTTCTGGCATATTTCTTTTCGTAAACAAAGAAGTAAGTGTCCTGAAAGTATTTTAGATGTAATGTTTTCTCACTCTCCATCCTTTTAAAAAAACATATTTAATGGAACATTAATAAAAACCAGGTGTATATATTCTACTTTAATGATGTGGACAAACAGAGCCGGTGTGAGACATGATGTGTGTGTGTGTCGTGTGTTGCACACACACTAATAGAGACCATGTTAAGCCTGAATATATTGGATTGGAGGAAGAGAACAACTATATAAATGAGAGAAGAATTATATAAAAGAGAAAAACTAGAATTTACTGCTTATTTTTACGATGTCAGCATACCCTAAAATGAGATCGTGTCTGATTAATGGGTTACCATCATTTACACGCAGAGAAACCGCCAACATTTAGTTCCATGTTTCTGTCACTTAGCTCTGCATTTAGACCAACTGAAAACACATCAGCGTCGCTTCCCCTGGAGGAGACCAGGGCTGCAATCTTTCTGATAGATGCCATACCCTTGTCGGAATATGATGTCTGCGAATTCCAAGTTGGGGAGATATAGTATTGCTAGCAAAGAGGCAAATCCTAATTCATGAGGAAATGCAGGTACCCCAATTCCTTTTACCTAACCCCATGCAAGTTTTCAGACATGGGTCGAGTCCCTCTGTATGAACAGTAGAAAGGAAAACACATATTTTCTCCTTTCCTCGCAGTGTTCTCTGTGGATGGTGAGGTGCAGACCTGAGACCCAAGGAACGGAGTCCGGTCCCTGCCTTGCCACGGAGGAGTAGCACATCCTTGGCTTCTCTTGATTCAATTTTAAAATAGTCTCCATGTAAACCGTAAGCCTTAACATTCCAAGATCCAGACATTGTGCCTCATTTATCTTTCTATCTCCAGTGCCAGGTACATGGAAGTTGCCCAGTGCGTGTGTGTTGGACTTAGGAATGCAAGACACATATTAGTCAGGGAAAAGTCCCAGAAGTTCTCAGCAATCACCCAGCTTTTCTAACTCAGCCATTCTCTCTGCTCCCCAGAAGAATCTACCAGGTAAAGGTTTATCTGCTCTAAGGTCTGGTTCACCCCAGGCAAGAGAAAGATAGTTTAACTGCCCTATTGTGAAGGGTAAGCAAAGTTAGTAAGTGAAGACATTTAGATGTGTCTATTTTTACCTACAAGAAAAACACATTTGTGTGTATGTGTCTATTATAACTCTATTCATTTATCCCTGTGTGCTTTAGTTCATGGATTATTTAGACCCACATTGTCCAATATAATAGCCACTGGCCACATGTGGCTGTTGAGCACTAGAAATATATTTTAAGTGTAACGTGCACACTGGATTTGAAAGACTGAAATATGAGAAAGAGTAATGAAAATGAAAAAAAGATCTCACTAGTAATTTTTATATTGATCACCTGTTGAAATGATACTTTGGTTGAATAAAATATGTTGTTAAAATTATTTTCACCTGTTTCTTTTCACTTTGTTTTTTAAAAACATGGCTACTAGAAAATAGAAAATTTAAAATTACATCTGGGGTCCACATTCTATTTCTATTGGACAGAGCAGCTCTAGACAGAAGCAAAATTGGATATAGCATTAATGAAATGGTTTTGAGACCTTTGGGAGAAGTTCTTTGAGCTCCACATCATCTCTGGGGTAACAATATGATTAGGGTAGCCTGGGGCAGTCCTGGTTCATGCCTGTTGTTCTGACATAATTATTAATAGTGTCCCCACTAACTCTCAGAGGTGTCCATGTATGGATGATAAATTACGTGACACCCTACATATAGCCCCATAGTCACTTTTGTTGTTTGCTCAGTGATAAGAGGAGCAGCCTTTCAAGAGACCAGGGGAACATAACCACTACTCACGTTGGAGCACATTGCAGAGAGGGTTCTTTGTGGCCAGGCCTGAGCCCAGGGAGTATGGAATCGGAGACTGTAGATCCTTCTCCATCTCTCAGATTTCATAATTCTGCTTGATGTTTCCTTCACAACTTCATCAGCACCATACTTGATTCCCATGATTTAATAAGTGATGATGAATATGGCGAGTGTGTGATAATGTAGCCATGTAGCAACTAATATGAAAAATAATTGCTTAAAAAGCTCTGCTCAATTGCATTTCATTTCAATATCCGAGAAAAAAAAAACAATCAAAATTTCCATCTCTGAAACAGTGTTCACATGTGAGTAATTCACAGATGGCAGAGCCCCAAGTGGGTTATGTTCAATCATTCCCAAGAAATGAAACTTACTTATAACCCACAGCATAAGAAGCTGTAAGGAGGAGTATTTGACACATTTGATTATGTTGAAATATTGCCTTTAAAACCACAGTTGATGACTGTTATTTTTAGTTGCACTTCATTAGGCTTACTTTAGAGGGAAGGGTTGTGTTTGATGCCCAGAGATATGTGTTTTTGAAAAGCTGGGAAAGTTGCACTTGTTTTCTGGCTGGTTAAGTTATTACAAATACGTTGTTTAAAACGTACACCCTCAGACAAGCTGGAATTTTAAAAAGGATTTAAATTAGAGAAATCAGATTCTCTGCAAGCTTCAAATTCTGGGTATATTGAAAAGCCACCAAATCTCAGTATTTGTTACTTAGAGTGCCACCAGATGCACAGCATGGAAATTTGTTTCCTTTCTTCCTCTTTTCATAAACCTGTCCAGTTAATCAGAATAGCATAATTACGAATGTGCAAAAAGTAGGGACTGTTTATCTTTCAAGGCAATAGAAAATCCAGTTCTACTGACTGCTTTTGAATTAAAGAAAGAGAAATCTGGGGTCAAGAGATTGCAGTGAGAGTCTGCTCATGAGAAGTCTTACCTTCCTTGGCTGATTGTAACCTGGTGTTCTTGGCTTAAGGGCATGCCATAAACCCAGGTTCTTGAAATTGATGTTCCTGAATTGAGGATGGAAGAGAACTCTAAAACAGATGTGTTTTTTTTTTTTTTTTCGTTAATATCCGGCTAACCACTAGGGTTGTTTTGTGTTTTAATGACTATTTATAGTTTCACATTTAACCCCTAAAGCAAAATGATCCTGCAGGGCAAGTAAATTAAAAAGTAGACTCCTGAAAATTATAATGCTGTGGTCGTTCCTGGATAGTATACGACTTTGTTTGTTCTAAAACTGTTACGTGTCCTGGATCACCAAAATAAATTAAGAAAATACTGGTCTTTTAAAAGCCCATGTCTATAATATATGCATTTCATTTCAAAAAAATAACATGGCAGACTTTGAGGTTGTTAATTGGGAAGCCCATTGATGAGTTTCAGAAGGTCTGTTAACTCACTGAAGTTTTATGCCCTGGCCTTGTGTGCTCACACGAGTGTGCGTGTGTGTGTGTGTGTTCCTGAAGGAGACTCGATCACTCTTACCAAATTTTAAAAGGCAAACAAAAGATCAAGAACTACTTGTTTTGGGGTTAGGATGAAATAATGTGGGAAAGCCTCCAATTCTTGGAGTATGATGAATGGCACACATTAAGTAGTAGAGTGGGAATTGCCACTGCCCCCCAAATATGTATTAAATAATTGAGGTTATTTCATCATATTGTCACCTTTTCTATCCAACACATAGTATGTAAATTCAAGATGTTAAGATGAATAGAACTTTTTGAATGGCTACATTGAGAGGCCAAAAATAGCTCTTTATTCAGCAGCAGCAAGTTCTTAGCAACAGTAAGAGCGGGGGTAAAGGGCGCAGACCGTAGTGGGAAGACACCCTGGGGAGAGGGGTTTCTGGTAGTCCTGCATGTTCAGTGGGGATGAGAAGTGAAAATTCAATGTTGCATGTTTGGAGTTTTGGGGATTTTTATCAGCAAAGATAGTGGCAGTTTGCTTCTAGTGAGAAAAAAGATTTCCAGTGAATAGAAGCATTCTCTTTGTCTCTTGCATATAATATGATAGGATATTGATTTGAGAAATTTTTCCCTTGTATGTCGTATATATTGAAATTATAGTCGATGTTGTTCTTGGTTTAAATGTTTTCAACTCCATGAAGGGGATCGTAGAGATATTACAGAGAAATTTAAATAGCTTGGCTTTTAGAATTAAAATCATTGAATTGCCACTGAAATGTCAGAGGGCTTTTGGTTGTGGGTTGCTGTCAAAATCCAACATGGAAACTTAGCAAAAATTCTGAATGACTAACTCGTATTTTTCTATTCATTAGGTATACAATTAAGAAGCTGTAGAAACACTGGAACAAAATAATTGTTGTAGACACTGATGTAAATTGGAAGGAAGGCTCTATCCATTGTCTTCCTAAGAGAAGAGATGGGTACCGCAGAGTGAAGGGAGGGAGAAATAGCATGTAGTATATAATTGCATTATTTAGAGATACTGAAGCCTACAAAAGGGCTTCTTTTTTTTCCCTCCTGACACAGTGATTTAATAATAGTCCTGGTGTTTGTAACTCCAGCTGTTCACGCTGTGCGCTGATAAGACCAGAGCTTGGAGACACATTGCGATGATGGTTTTCATATGGCTTTGTTTTTTAAGAGATAAAGCTGCCATCCAATATTTCATGGGGCCAAATGTTTACTTAGTTTGGCAAGTTTAGGCAGCTTAATTTCTGAAGCGGTTATGTTTGTAAGCCTGGGAGTTCAGGTGGAGAAAATCCAGAAGCCCAATTTATTCTACAACCGTTTTTCACCAAATCTTTCAGAAGTTGGTGAAACAAATCTGGATTGCCTGAATGTCTGTCCCATGACTGATCAAGGGACCTGGGAAATGTGACCTCTGTTCAGGTGTGTGCTCCCAGTCATTCTTCTTGGGTCTAGTCCAGAACTGAAAGGCTAAAAGAAGCATCGCTATTCAGAGGTCAGTTTCAAGACATTAAAGGGGCAACCATGACGTGTCATCTTGGCTGTTCAGACTGATCTGCATGTGATGAAAATGGAATGGGTTTTGCTTTCATGTCAGCATAAATTGATTAATCCCTTAGATGCCCAAGACCTCTGCCGTGTGCCATCTGGAAAGCATAAGACACGGTCCCTGTCCTCAGGAAACTTACAACCCGGTTATCAAGACCAGACCTAAAGCCATTAGACAGCCCAGCAGTCTGCGCGTCAATATCAAAGGATCAAATACTCTGTTTTTAACAATCAGAATGAGTGTCCTTGCCTTTAGTCTACACTCCACTCAGCCTCCTGAGCCCTTCAAGGGAATCACCGTGCGCACTCGCTCTCTTAGCTCTTCTCTCACTCAAATATAGCTCTTGTTTATGTGTCTGTTACAAGACTGAGCTCCTCAGAGGCATGGGCCGGTGAATTCATTTTTGTATTCAAGCCCCCGGCCCTGGTGCCTGACAGGTAAATATATGAGGAGATTAAAACTCTTGCTTCTGAGATGAGCAAAGTGAACTCCATTCAACAACTTTTAACTCATGTGTAAAGATGTGCATATTTGTGTGTATGTATATTTTATATATTTGTGTATGTGTGATTTAGAGTGTGAAAATTGGGAAATTACCTGTTTAACATACTGTTTTTCTCCCAAATAGCCTTAGTGTAGAGTTTTCTGCTTTAGGACAATGTGTTACCTATGTTATCAGGGGGAGAGGGATATCTAGACACAAATCCTCCCCTTGGAATTAAAATGCGGGTTTGTGGCTGAGGTCAGCAGTTTCCACTGTGGGACCCACTCCATCCTCTCACAATTCTAGCAATGACTTCATCATTGAAATTGGTTCTGAGAAAGAATAGAAATTGCAGGAAGAGGAGAAACCTTGATAATTCTAGAGATATGAACCATTATAAAGCCTGATTTTGTTAGTGCCCCTGATAAATGAACAGAGAATAGAAATTAATATACATGCAGTGGAATCAATTATCCGAGTCCTACCTCTGTGTCAACAATACTATGTGTTCTAGAATCAAAAATTCAGTGATCTTGGTAGTTACAGCTTGTGATTTTCTAATAACTGTGTTCAAAGAATTTAGAAAATCCTTGATTTGATTAGAAATTTCTGGACAAGATACTGCTCTTATACCTGTCACGTCTACAGATTTCTCCTTCTAAATTTTCCTCATAGTCCATCCTCTTTAAAAAGTTCTTCTGGTTTCAAGTGATTTGGACGAAGATAAAAATAAAAATCATGCTATGAGAATTAATTCAAGAGTATAAGAACGTTTACCAGGTGATTCTTAGCAAAACACTAATAAACATCTCACATTAGCAGTATAGGCAGATGAAACTCGACAATGTTGTTTGAAATTTGGTAAAGATGATGTTTAAAGTAGCTTTATTCCAAAGGTCAAGTTCCTTGTCCTGACTGTATCAATAACTCTGTGACCCTCAGAAAATTATTTAAATTGTGGATGATTTCCTCAGAAATTTTGTGTAACTGAAAGAAAATAATAAATAGAAATCCTAAATGAACTCCTGTCATTCTTAGGGAATCAAACATCCAAGCTAGCAGGCTCAGGTTCCAGATGTGAATCGTTAGCTTCGTCGGTACAAATTCAATTTTAAATTTCCTTTTAATGTCTCAGTATTTATAAGTGTTCATGGAATGTGGTTGTATTTCTATCCAGAACACTAAAATTTATTTTTATGGCTCAAGGTAGTAATTTCAAGAAGTATATGTATTTTAAAAATCCAAATACACAAACGCAGCAACATAAAAACGTCCATATACACACGTCAATTCTTTGGAGGAGAGCACTGCTTAAATCTGAAGACTGAAGGGCAAGCAGATCATGTTACTTGAACGTGAAAGCTCAAGGGTATCGGCTGCACCTTCTGTGTGTTCTGGTCTTCTCTGTGTGCCTGCCATGTTGTGGATGTCTACTGAAGATTGACAGTATGGAAGGAAAGGTTTAATGAGAGTTCGCCTTGAGAAGATGCAAGACAATCAGTATTGAAAGGAAAAGAAAATTTTTTTTGTACCTTGAGTGTGGTGTCGTTCTTAGAAATCTCTTCTGATGGGGGATTTTTTTTTTCTCACCACATAAACTCTTCTGAAGTGCAAGCTTCATTTTGATTTTTCCTTTCAAAATCTAGTCATAGAATGACACTGTACAGACATTTAAAAGACTTTCCTCTTTCTCAGGAGGGTGGCCCTTCCCTAATAGCTCTGTACTTTAAAATAGAATTCTGATTTAGATGAATCACATTTTAAAGTAGCTACTGTGTGTGTTTTACGCTTGTGGAAACATATAGCGTCCTCATAAGCAGCCTGTGAGCTTGTCACCACATGGCTTTTGATGTCTGATTACATGATCATAGGGACATCTGGAGTGAGTTAGTTTTGAAGTGACTGGTGTGAGGCACTGGAGACCCAGAGCCTTCTGACAGCCTTGAACCAGTAAAACATTGCTCCTCTTAGCAAACCTTTTTAAACTTGCAACTGGCTGACGGTTTTCAGACTGATATAGCCCTGATGTTTTCCAACTGACGTTCCAGCCTTGTTCCCTACAAAACTTTCTACCTTTGAAGCCAAGAATGGGTAAGTGGTATTTGTTGCAAAAGCCATAAGGATTATCCCCCTGTAAATGGAAAAGGTAGATTCTTTAGCATCAGAAGTCAGAATTGAAGGACTTGTTTAAAGAAATTGTATGGTTTCCTCTTTCTCTGCCTTGAATTTCGATCATGGTGTCAATCACCCATGCTTTCTTAATTTTAATTTTTAAAGAAAATAGATTTGACACTCAGCTATGTTCTGTGAAGATCCAAATATAAACAAATAAGCAAATCTCTCAAGCAAAGGATAGTGGTACATTGTGATACCACATTTTGACACACCTATCAAAGTTCTTACATTTGTCTGGTCAAAATGTTATTTGAATAGTCTCATTAAATATAGGCATTATTGAGTTAAAGGTTGTATAATTTGTCCAATGAGGTTTTGTTGGTATGAGTGATTCCTTATTGTTTCATGAATAAAATTATTATATACCTGTAAATATCTGAATATATTTACAAAATTTGACCATGTCACTCTCCTGCCTTGAAACAACTGACCATTTTCCATGCTTCCAGAATATATTTTAAAAATCTTCCATGGCTTTTTTTATTGTGGTAGAATACACATAGTATATTTACCGTCTTGACCATTTTTAGGTGTACCGTTAAATGGCACTAAGTACATTTATATTATTGTGCAACCATCACACCATCCATCTCCAAAATCCTTTTCATCTTGCAAAACTGAAACTCTGGACCCATTAAACGGTAACTTCCCATCCCCCCCTCCCCTCAGCCCCTGGCAGCCACCATTCTACTTTCTGTCTCTATGATTTTGACTACTTTAAGTACCTCGTATAAGTGGAATCATACATTATTTGTCGTTTTGTGACTGGATTGTTTCACTTAGCATAATGTCCTCAAGGTTTATCTGTGTTGTAGCATGCGCCAGAATTTCCTTTTCCCTTTTAGAACTGCATAATAGTCCATTGTATGTATATACCACATTTTGCCTAATCATTCACCCGGTGATAGACATTTGTGCTTCCTCCATCTTTTGGCTATTGTGAATAATGCTGCTTTGGACATGGGTATACACATATCTCTTTCAGACCCCGCTTTCAGTTATTTTGGGTGTATACCCAGAAATGGAATTGCTGAATCATACGATTCAAGAAACCATTGCCTTCTCCAATGTTGTGGAGCTTTTGCCCTGTGTTTTCTTCTTAGAGTTTTATAGTTTTAAAGCTCTTATATTTATGTCTGTGATCCATTTTGAGTTAATTTTTGTATATGGTATTAGGTAAAGGTCCAGCTTTGTCCTTTTGCATATGAATATTCAGTTTTCCCAGCACCATTTGTTGAAAATCTTGTCCTTTCCCCATTGGATGGTCTTGGCACCCTTGTCAAAAATCATTTGACATATAAGCACGGGTTTATTTTTGAGTTCTTAGCATGACTTTCTACAGCCTAACTCCAACCTATATGTTCAGCTTCATCTCTCGCCACTCCACGCTAGACACCCCATGCATGCTGCTCACCGTTTCTCATGGTCCAAGGTGTGCTTCTGTTTGTGTGTCTTTGTCCAGTTGTTTCTTCTGCCAGGCAAATGACAAATGCCATTCATCCCCCTTTCCCTAGGGAATGTCCAGTTTTCTTGCAAAATCCTGAGCAATGGTCTTTTTCTTTACTAATCCTTCCCCGCGTCCTCTGTTATGGGTGGAGTTAACTGCCTCCTACCCATGGCACACTGGCAAGTCTTCATTATTTTTTCTACATCATGTTATAATTGTCCACATTTTTTATCTCTTTTGCTAGACTCTGAGCTCCTTGTGGGTGGATCAAATTTCCTTCCACATGCCCAGAACATAGCATTGTGCCTAAAGAACAGGGGGCACTTATAAAAGGTTTATGTAAAGAATGGAGTACATCTTCTGATCACGTAACAGCCTATTTCAACCACAAAGCAACTTAATTGCCCTTTTAATAGCATTAATCTTCATGCTCGGTCTGCCAGCAGATGGGCATGTAATACTACCCAGGATGTCATGGAGGGAGAGATTTTCTTCACTCAGTTCCAAGTTCATGTCAGATGTGGACACTTCATTACGTATATTAAAACGTATTTCATCCCATAAAAATCTGCAGGTTCCGCTTTATTGACTCTGTTTTATAGATGAAGTAGCCAAGGCTCGAACAATCAATTTAACTCATTTGGCCCAGATCATACGACTAATAAGTAGCAGTGCTAGGACTTTACTTCCAATATGTCTTAACCCAAAGTACAGCCTCTTGTCGTTCTACTACTCAAGTCAATTGTTAGCCTTGGAAGTAGCACCCTAGAGTCTATGCCTCTGTCCCGTTGATGCCACCTCTGCTCACATGCTTTGGGCAATCTTCCTTGAAACTTCCTTCAAAGCCAGTTTGTGAGCCTCCTCCAAAAAAAATTTATTTCATCGTTTTATAGTCATACTTCAGTTTTCTACCAAAAATGGTATCATTCTATTTGATGCCAAAATTTATATGGTAAAGTTGGTCTCAAATGACTTGACTGTTTGCACAATTTGGATATCCTATGAAGCAGGAAGATTTGCCACCACAAAAAATCTGTTGTGGGCATAAAAAATGTTTATGGAAGAAATATTCAGATGTGCTTAAAGCAGCAGTTTTATAACCATTCTTTGTTTACCCAGTTGTCTAGTGGTGAAGACAACTAGGCTTTATCCCTGACTCATCCACTGGCTGTTTGTCAAGTTAGGCAAGTATAATTTTGTTCTCTATCTGGAAGGAGAAGATTGTCTTCTCTCTTGCTCACAGTGGAATTGCAAGGTTAATGCCTTTTATCTTGAGTATAGCATTTAGCAGACCGTGGGTGCTTAATATATGTTAATAATAGTGATAATAATGAATGTTGATAATTAAAGGTCTTTTATAATTACCAAATTTCTAATGTGTGTTAAATATAATTAAAGGGAAATGATTTAAATTAATATGCCTGCACACAAAAACTAGAGCTAGCCACAGCTTTTATTTTTAGCTTCTTGACTAACATCATGAATGTGAATCCAGTAGGAAGAAATCCACTTATGAGGACAGTCTCACTAGGGTCTTTTACCAAGAGCCCATGCAGGGTCTGGAAACTAGAGAGGCACCTGTCTGAGCTGAAAAACATAGATACGGATGGGAAGCCACAAGGGACTTTTGTGATTGGAGCTTGACCGCATGAAATTGTGCATTGGACATTATTTTTACAATTTATCCCCATAATACTGCGAGTTCTATGAGAGAAAGAGACCTTTCTTGGAAGCTGGGCTCCATCTGTCTGGAAGACCTCTAAAAGATGTGGGTGGCATAGAGAAAACAATAACCGTAGATAATTTCTCAGGAAATTCAGCTTGGAGATTCAGCCTTTGAACTCAAATTATCACTATTTCACAAGGTACCAGAGTTGCGGGGATCGTGAACTGCAGGAGGCAGTGCGGTCGAATGGCTGAGGACGTGGGCTCTGAGGGCTGGCGGCCTGGTTGGAATCTAGTTCTACCACTGACCAGCTGGTTGATTTTTGTGAATTATTTCCCTCCTTCTGGTCTCGCTTATCTCATCTATAAAATGGTGATTATAGCAATACTTACCTCCTAGGGTTGTATTGAGAAGTAAATGAGAGAGTATTCGTAAAAATTCTTACTACACGTGGCGAGTACGGCTTGTGTTTGTGAAATAAATATGCGTGTTGGATTTGTGCCGTACACGAAGGAGGAAGGGGCCGTGGGATGAGTTAGACCATAGAAGCAATTCTAGGTGTAGTCTTTTTTAACGGCTGAATTTGATCAGGTTTAGCTGTAATTTAAGGAGGGCACTTAGCACACAGCTAGAAAAAATACTGATTCCAAAGTTGGACCTTAATGTATGTGGTGTGTCTTTTGCTTCTAGAGACCCTTGCAAGTTTTTTTGTTTGAAAACAAAACAAAACCCCTCAAACTCCTCCGAAGATGTTTCTTCAGGCCATATGGGAACTGCGTCAATGAATTCAGCCCTGGTTTTCCTCTCTTGATGTGAAATGGTTCTCTTCCTTGTACACATTTTGTTTACATTGAAAACCTAGAAGGAAGCAAGACGGGGGGATTATTAACAAACAGGGCAATTTCAAGGGGTTCAAGCCTGTCATCCATCTCCTGCAGTTTTCTGAAAGCCCCAGCCCTTTGGTGTGTCCTGCTTTGCTCTTCCTGCCCCCTCACCTGTCTGCTTGGTAGACACCTTCTCGTTTGTTGAGACCAGGCTAAAACACCACCTCCTTTTTCAATCCTTGCCCGGCACCCTACTCCCTGGCAGAAGTTTGGTGCCATTTCAGCACTACTTTTTAAAGCAGTACATCATTGATATGGCATTTGTTGAGATCATGATGAAAATACCGTTGGAGGAAGCAGTGTTTAATATAGGACCCAAATATCAGAGGGCAGACACAAGACAGCGAGAGGGCAGTGTATTGCCCCTCGCATCGCAGGCTGGGTCCCTGCTCAGGCAGGCTCTGCTGTGCTCAGAAGTTGACCAGACGGCCCTCCTTGGTTCCTGCTGCCCCCTCCCCTCAGAATGGATCAGACTTCTGTCATGAGCAGTGTCATGAACACGTCGTTGTCTCTGTCTGTCTCCCATCCTCCTCTAGAGAGGAAGAGCGTTGGGGGCAGAGAATGTGCTTTGGATCTTTGCGGCCCAGCACTTAGCTCGGGAGAGAGATTTAGTCACTAATGGACTGTGTGAACGAAGGAACGAGTGAAAGCAGAGAGGCAAATGGAAAGGAAGGGAAAATGAACAAATTCTCAGATTCTAACAGAGGAATGTTTTATAGAGGAAAGATTTAAAGGAGGTGTTTAGGTAAAGAATAAAGTGCTTCTAAAGGTAATGTAGAGTATATTTTTTGTTTTCTGCATTCACTGTTAAATGACGAATGAATGGACTTTATTCAGCATGAAATTTATTTATCTACACCTTATATCTATATCAAAACATAAACCAGCATTCATAGACCTCTGAGAATATTATGCCACGTCTGCATTTTTAATATAGTTCAAACTCAATCCCTCCAAGTTGGTTTCGAGCTCCTTTCATTTTAAACTTGCTGGCGATGGTGGCGGAGGGGGTCTGTTTGGAAATGATTCTAGTCGTTCCAGTCCAGCCTCCGATCAGTGCTTTCTTAACAAGTTGAAAATATATAATTTAACTTAATTATCTGTGTATATTGGAGAGAGTAATTATAGAACCTGCCAAAATGACCATTTAATGTCAAAACTTGAGGTTTTCTGGGTTTCTAAATCTCTTTTGATGGGTAGATAAACTAGAAATTAGAGCCTTTGTGCCAGTATCTTTATTAAATATGAATATCAGGAAAATTTTGACGTGGGACCAGATGTGTGTGTACTGGATATCCAGAAACCTCTCTCCATAAAATTTCAAGTAGAATATGTGTTCTTCCTAGTGTTCCTCTCCTGTTTTTTCTTTAGTTACCTTTAGTACTTACACAGATAATTTGTGAAGCCGCACTATAGCCGTTTGTTGTAGGACTCCACCCCACGTGATAGAAACCCCTGGGGAAGATGTTTTGTTTTGTTTTGCTTCTACCACACATGGTTCAATTGATTTATCACATCATGTATCCTAAGACCGTTTACCTTAGGAATTGCCAAACTGATTTTTGGTTTTAATGTTCTTGCTAATTTTCAAATTGTTGGATCAAAGATGACACGTAAAATTAAATATTTTAAAACTGTGAATCTAAGCGTCAATTTTAGGATAAAGTTCTGGCCTAAATTGCAGAAAAATTTGGAGCAGTTTTAGCTCATTGTTTGATTCCCAACTGATGTTATACCTGGGGACCATTATGGGGAAATGAGGGTGGTAGAGCTCTCACAATATTTTCACACTTTTGACTATGTGAGTTTTCTGAGATATTTCATCCGTAAGTTGGGCTGACTCTGCAAAATGGTTCATAATGTCTTCCTTCATTTAATTAACCTTGTGCCAAATGCCATGGTTTGTGCTAGAGATTAAAAGATGAATAAAACATGAGCCTCCTCTCAGGGACCTCTCACTTGTGTCTCTCCTTCATCCATTCAGAAGTACAGACATATTCATAGAAATTATGATACAATATGGTAGGTCCGATGATTCTCCTACATACAAGGAAAATCTAACAGAGGAATTTCAAAATAATTCTTGAGGGGTGGAAGTTTTATGTAAATACTGAGTCTTAATGGATGAATAGGAGGCAACCTGGCCAAATGATGGGAAAATGCATTTTAGTCAAAGGGTTACAGAAATAAAGACAGAGATGCGAGAAACAGTTTTTCTGAGGAGTTACAAACACTTTAGCTTTGCTGAGGAAGTGTTGAGAGATGAGGGGCCAAATCATGAAGGAGAGTGTATGTCATATATAGGAGTTTGACTTTTAGATGTTGTGCAAGACCACTAAAGTGTTTTAGGTAGATGCGTTACAGGTTCAGCTTTGCAAAGACCGAAGAGTAGAGATAAGAAAATACTGAGGAGTTTGTTGTAGTAAGATTCAGGGAGGAAGTGGCAAAGACCTGAATTGCATCATGATCCCTTTATGGATGTAAACTCAGCCATTAATTCAGCAGTAATTAGAAAACATCACAATGGCACTTACTTTGTGCTAGTCATTGTTCTAAGTGTTTCAGTATATTGTTCTAGCTAATCCTCATAACAATCCTATGGTGTAAGTACTGCTTCTGTCCCCATTTTATTGATAAGGGATTGAGGCACATAGAGATTAAGAAAAGGTCAAATTGCTCAGTCATAAAGCTAGTATGTGCCAGAAATATTTAAGAAGTAAAATCCACAGATCTTAGTTCAGAGGGTAGAATATACAAGAGATGTCAAGAATTATTCCCAGGTTTCACTTTGTGTACTGAGGTAGACGAGTGCCAACCAACGGACATACAGAATTTAGAATCAGTTTGTAGGCAGAGCTACAAGTAGAGATGCTTGGAAATCGAAGAAATAGGAGTTCAAACCTTGAAGTCATTGATAAACCTTATCAAGAGCAGTTTCAGTAGAGGAAAGTGGGATGGAAACCCTTGTGCTGTTGGCTGAGAAGGAAATTGGAGGCAAAGTAGTGGGGACAGCTCTGACAGAACTTATGAGTACATGGGGCAGAACAGACACGGAGTTAAATTTTATGTGCTAGTAATTTAAGAACCTTTAATTTTAAGTGGCAAAAGCGCAGTTTAAAATGGCCGAGCCAAGAAATAAGGGACTTTTTTTTCTGAGAATGTTGCATGTAATCTCTGAGCATGTTGAACATCCACATTTTGGGAGGTGAGAGATGCAACTGGGCTCCAGCACAAACTGGAAGCAGAGATTCAAGCAATTGCTTCTGCTTTATTCTTTCACAGATTTCGCCATGTTTCCTTGCAGACCAGCTTCCTCAACATAAGGGAAACATGGCTGCCAACAATTCTAGTTTTCCCATCTCCAGAGAGATGCTAATTCTTTTTCTAGGCTCTGGGAAAGAAGCCTGATTGGCCACTTTAACTAAGCTATGGCTACTCTAAATCAGCCATGGCAATGGTGGGGCGAGGGGGTACTCTATAGCCGCCTGGCATTTGGTACCTAGTTCCATTGGAGGAAGAGCAATTTCCAATGTGAGGAGGACTGGGCAGACATTCCTATAGATGTGTACCCAGAGCCACGGCCAGGTGTCAAATGGATAATGGCAGTGAGTGCTGTAAGTTCTAGAAGAGCTCTGTGCAGAGTGGCTAAGGAGGCCTCAAGGAGAAAGATGGCCTGATGTGGGCCTTAAAAGAACGATGAGCATTCGATAGGCATGGGGAGTTCAGCAAGCAAATTCACAGCAGCGAGGATACGTAAGTGGTGTTTGGACAGAGGCAGACCTCACTGGGCAGAGTCGAAGAATTCTGAATGCACAGTTTCTCAAAGAGTACTCGAAAGACCGCTTCCCTCAGAAGCTCCGGAGGAGTTTGCAAAAATGCCAGTCCCTGGACCACAGCGCAGTCTGTTGAATCAGAATCTTTGAGAGCAGGGAGCAGGGTCCAGGGAATCTGCATCGTAGACGAGTACCTGCTGTGAGGTGCAATCTCCAGTGTGATGGGAGAATGGTGTAAAATTAAGCTATAAAGAGAGACTGGACCTGGGCTGTGGAGGGCAAGCTGCTTGAGCAGCAGGGGGTGTGGTAACTATTTCAACATTGGTGTAGAGATGGAAGAAACCCTTACAGCATA
This sequence comes from Equus quagga, assembly GCF_021613505.1. Taxonomy (NCBI): domain Eukaryota; kingdom Metazoa; phylum Chordata; class Mammalia; order Perissodactyla; family Equidae; genus Equus; species Equus quagga. The sequence goes on from NC_060270.1 coordinate 139,369,552, forward strand.
ATCTCCATGAATTGATTCAAAGACATGGTGGGCCAAGTGAAAAGATCACAATATATTTGACAAGTTAATAAACACACCAAAGTTGTGAAACAACAAATAAACTGTAACATTTTGCATGAAATCGTGAAGTTGTAAAAAGAAAAAGAAGAAGAAGAAAGTGGGACAGACATTCTGTCGAAGAGGAAAGGAGTCGTAAAACACAAAGGCCTCTTTTTAAAAACAGGATAGTCAGACACGACCATAAAGACGCCCCAACATGACAGAGTATTTAAAGCACACACACGTATTTTTGCTCATCCCCTGTTTAATAAATCATATTTAGTATTATCAGCTTCATTGAACAAGTAGACAAGGGAAAAAACAACCACCTACCCATCTCCCTAGGAGAAGGAGTTTTGTCTCAGGTCACAGAGGTAATAATTTAGGACACAGACTCCCTTGGGTCCGGAAAAGTTAATGTATCTCCAGTAACTAACTGACATTCACCAAATGTAAGAACAGATAAAGTTTCCCCCAAAGATTCTGTGCCTGTTATTCTGCTGTTTGGCTGAAGCAGTAATCTTACTCTGATCGTGTTGAACAGAGCAGCCTGCCCTGGTAGCATCTCTTCATCTGGCAAGAGTTCTGACATTTGGGTGCGTGGTTAACATCAAGCATGAAGAAGAAACTTGTTTCTGGTAAAGCAGCTAAGGTGGGTACCCTGACCGTCAAGGAAGCCTGTACTGATGGAGGATCCATGAAGCAGAAAACTCCAAACGGTGGGGCATCTTGGCTACTTGTACCTGAGGCCAGAACACACCGCGTTCCAGTTAAAGCTTAGTGGCAAAGGTGTTGCAGACTGCACATCCAGAGACCTACCTTCTGGTCTAAGCTTCGAGACTGTGTCTTGTGGCTTGGAGACGCTGCCTAACTTCTCAGGGACAGCTTCTTCAGGAGTACGATGAGAAGGGGGATATGATAAAAATGGGAGTGCTCATACAATGCTGGTAGGAACATAAACTGATGTAGCACATTTGGAAATTATCAATGCTCTTAATTCTCAGTTACGAATTTGTGATGAGGAAAAGTTTTTCTCCCCTTTTTGTTTCCCGCTTGTACAGCTTTTCAATAGTTCTGAATCATCTGATTTCAAGGAGTGCTTCTAACTTTTATTTTCAGTTTTTCATTATCTCTCTTAAGTAGCCAAGAAGACACTGAAAGAGTTAAAAGTGGCTTGGGGTTGGCTTCTAAATCCCAGGCGATGCATAAAGGATGAGGGCGTCATACACTTCGACAAAACAGACCGTTCTTACTGCAAGGGAGGGAAGATGAAGTGATTTAACAGAAAACCAACACGCTTCCTCGGGTCACTGAATATTTCTTTGAATCCATTTTTTTCTATTGTGTTTTCTTATTCTGAATACTGGGCTTTTTTTTGGTTATAAACATTGGAAATGTCTTTCCCAGTCTATGACTTATCTTTTTAACTTGTTTTTCTCATAGACAGGTTTTAAAGGTTAATATATTCATAGTTACTAATTTTATTGTTGTGCTGTGTGTATTTAAAGAAATAGTATCCTACCCTGAATCTCAATGATATTTTCCAATGTTATTTTTTCTGAGAATTCTTGTTTTATTTTTCATATTTGAACCTTTAATTCACCTATAAATTTTTTAAATGGTGTGAGATAAATAAAAATCCATTTTTATTTTATTTTTTGGTATTGGATTGCCATTTAAAATGATCACTGATGTTGTCTTTGGAATGTTATTTCCCTGTTTATTCAGATAATTATTTTCCTCTAATCTCTGAAAGTACTGTATTCCAGCCACACATTTTCTGATGTCCAGCCTTCCTTGCATTCTCGTGTTGGAGTCTTCTTGGTCATGGTGTATTCTGTTTTATATATTACTGAATTCAACTTGCTAATATGCTTTTTAGGATGTTACCATCTATGTAACTGAGATAGTTCTGTATTTTTTATTTCTTGCGTTGTCCTGGTCTGGTTTAGCACTGTGCCTTGTATACCTTCTGTAAGCTTCACGACATGAGCAGGGACATTTTTACTGTAGTTTTCCCCATTCTCTGAGGCAATTGTGTTCAGTATTGGGACTGTGTTTTTTTGTAAACTCATCTGTTCAGGCTGGGACTGTGTGTGTGGGTGTTGTCTATTGTCTGAGTAGGGTGCGGCCTAGGAGGAGACGGCTGATTGAGATTTTCTGTTTTGTCTACATAAATTTTATGTTTTCAATTTTAAAAATTTCCAGAAATTTATCTATATGGTCTTAAATTTTCTAATTTACTGATATAAATAGCCTGAGAATCTTAAAATAATCTCGGCTATTTGTGTAGGTATGAAATCTCCAATCCCTGATATTGTTAATTTGCACATTTTCTGTTTTTTCTTCCTCCAATCAGCCTTAATGGAGATTTGTCTATATTATTGGATTTTAAAATTGTTTTTGAAGAAACAACTTCTGATTTTGTCAATCCATCTCTTCTTTCTTTTTCTGTTTTATGAACTTCTCTTATTTCCTTTGTTCTTCTTTAGTTTTAAGTACAGTAAGAGTAGAGAAAGAATGTTTGTTTATTTTCACTTTCTTACTTTAAATAAATACACTTAGAATGGAAGCCTGCTTCTCATCAGACGCCCGCGCCTGCGGCCGCCTCCCTGACATTCTGTGCGCGGGACCTGCACTTGCCATTTACTTCTCAGCACTGGGATCTCCTCCCGACCCTGTGAGATGTTTAACAGCACATTTGAAAGTTTATGAATGTAGCACTCTAGACCCATTGCTGATTTCATCACAGCATTCACAGAGAGTTTATATGAGATTGCGTTCTGGAAATTTGTGGTAGTATTTTGTGATCTAGTGTATGGTTAATTTTTGTAAAAATTTAACGCATAATGAAAATTAATGCATTTCTCCTACTTGTTTCTCTACTGCCTCAAGTCTGTTCACACTGTTATGCAAACACTGTATATACCTTTTTTTTATTTACCTTATCTACCAGTCTCTGATAGAAGTGTACTGAAATCTCCCAGGATGGTTATAGTTTGATAGATTTGAGCAACTCTGCTTCTAACTTTGAGAGAGTCTTATATATGCCAAGGCTGTGTCATTGGCTGGTTATAATCATGATTGTTGTATCTTCTTAATGAGTTCTTCCTTTTGTTTGAAGTTTCTTTATCCATATTAGTCATTTTTCATTAAATCCTATTTTATCTGATATGTTTGCAGCCACCAGTCTGTCTTGGTTACAATTGTCCTGGTATATTTTTCTTTGCCTTTATGTTCAGCCTCTTGGTGTGCTTTTACCTTAGGTGTGTAGGTAGGGGAGTGAGGGGCAAATAGATAGAGTGTATTTTAAATTTTAATCTGATTATGTGTTTAAATAGATTAGTCCAGTCTGCTTAAAATTATTGTAATTAGTGATCTGTTTGGTCTTATTTCTGATTACTGTTGGATTGATAGACCCCCCCTTTCTTTTTTGTTTCAAATCTATACATTTTATTTGTGTTTTTTACTCATCACTCATAAATTTTAACATATCTACATTTTATTATTTCATGCTAAAGAATTTTGAAGTAGACTTTAAGCATTGTGATACAACAAGCAGAATTGGCTGAAAGGACACTGGGGGCTCACTCTAGGATTCCTGAAAAATAAGCTGGCTCAGAGCAGAGCCCTCGCTGTCACCCTGAGAGGAAAGGGCTGCCCCTGGACTCATCTTCCATGGGGCCCGTGGCTCCCTGGCACCAGCAGTGGACACCACAGACTCCCCCAGGCTCCAAGATCTCCAGGTTCAAGTCAGCTAGCCTTTGCAGAGCGCCTAATAAACAGCTGGTATCCACGCTCTGCACTGCCTGGAGCCACGCTTTGTGTTTATTCCTACCACTCACGAGGCTCCTCATACACTCATCCTGTAAAAAGTGAGAGTAACAGAGGATGTGCTGTGACGCCTACCCACGGCGTGTCCAACAGGATGCCCAGTCTCTGCTCCACTTTCCGTGAAGTCAATGGAATGATCGAGGAACCTGTGCTCTCTCTCTTTTTCCTGCCCACCACCCGCCCCAGCTTCAGTTTCCCCAGTCCTGTCCCTCAGGCAATTTTGTGTGCAGTAGTGAAGTCATCCTGAGCCCCACTGCCCAGCAGGTGGTAACTACTGAAGGATCTGCCTAGCAAGACAGAAACATGACATACAATCCACAGGACTTAAATGTGCATCTCAAAAAGTAAAAATCTTTCTCTCCATTGCAATTATAACATTATTGTGCCTCATGAAATTAACAATTTTTAATATCGTATAATACCTAATCCATACTAAACTTTCTTTAATTGTCCTCCAAATATTGTTTTTAATTAGGAATTAATTCAAGACCACACATTTAATCCGGGACCACACATCCGGTTGCTGTGTCTTTCATAGCTCTGTAATCTAAAATAGGCTCTTTATTTACACTGCTTGCAGAAGAACCCGCCAGTTGTCCTTTAGCAGATCATTTTTGATGGATTTGATTGCTTCCTTGAGAGGTAATTTGACTTGTTCCTCTAGTCCCTGTAGGTTTTGTCAACTGGAAGTTGTGTCTAAAGACTTGGTTAGTTTAAGTTAAATGTGTTTAGCAAGATTATATCATAGCTAATATGTGCTTCTTAGGTATCAGATCCAAAGAAAAATAATATCTGTTTTGTTTTGTTTTTCACCATTAGTGACCTAAATTTGATTGTTGCATTAAGGCAATAGCCTCATTCTCCACTGCACGTGAATCTGTTCTACTTGTAACCAGAAACAGTCATTTATGGACTAACTTTGACACTATGTCCAGTTACTGTCAATAGTTTTTATAACACTTGATAATTTTATCCTGAGACAATAATTTAAGTATTACAATGATGCTTTTAAAATTATTTCATTTCTTCTATACTTGCTGGCCTTCTTTTATTATATAGTGCTTTCCCCAGCTTTCAACTGGAGCTATTCGATTACTCTGAAATAAGGTTCGTGCTAACAATGTAGGAAAAAATGCTTAATTTTTTGTTTTAAATGATTAATTTTCAAAGGAAGTAATTTGATCCATAGAAGTGCCGAATGATGACAAATGAGCCTTCTTGGGCTTTTTCTTTCCTGAGTGTCACTCTGGACTCAGACTTTCAAAGATGTAGTATGTTTCAGTCAATGACAATCATTCTTTCTGATGCCTCAGCTTTGGGTTATAGGGAGCCCCTTCAGATTAGCTTCTGGGCTCTTGACATGACTCTTAATTTTTATAAGCTTCCTTGCGTTCTGGAACTGCCAGATTTCCCAATATCCCCTCATACCTTCCTTGCCCCAGACTTCGTATCAGCCTTCTCTTCAAAGATCTCTGGAGAATGCTATAGACCTGCCCCCAAATCCAGCTTCCAAGCATGCACCTTCTTCCTGAGAGTACATTCTTCCTACATCATTTTCTGGCCAGAGTTAGAAAATATATGAATTTATAGATTTAAAATCTTGAGTTCAAATAAGTGTCTCTAATCCAATTTTAGCATTCAGACAGAATTTATTTTTTGATTTTAATCTTTTGATTTTCTAATTGCTTCTCTTTCACCCTGAAAATCTTGATTGTTGTTAACTTTATTCATTTGATTTATCTTACAATTTAAAAAGTGTCAAAATAACAGGATTGATATTACTACAAACAACAAAAGATGTACCATCAAAGTATTTTGATCTACAGCCATTTGAATTCTTTTCTTTGTAGTTTATCACGTATTTGTGTGCATGAACGTGTGTAAGCGTATAGAGATACATACATACACATAGTAATTCTTAAAATGAATTGTTGTTGTTCTGAGTTTCTGTTTTCCTAAACATGGCTGTCATGTTTACACTCTCCATTTATTGATTAGTAGTCTCATGCTACTTGTTATTATCTATAGATTTAAATTATATCTCTTCTTTCAGCTCAAAACATTAATCAATAACATTTTAAAGTCATTACTTAGATTTAGCAACCTGTCTAAGCAGTTTTTGTACTTGTGTGACTCATGCATTTACGTGAATTGGCTTTTAAAAAAAATGCTGAAGTCCCTCCTTGACTCTTTCTATAAGCGAGGATGTGTGAAATGTAAACTCTCTGAATTTCCAGAGATGCTTTGGATTTGCCCTAACTCCTAGATGATAGCTTGCTTGGGTATAAAATTCTAGATTGCCAATTATTTTTCTTTAAAGCTTTAAAGATATTATTCGTTGTCTGCTGGCAAGCTATTGTTGTTGGTGAAAGTCTAATTGTCATTCCTCAGTGGATGGTATTCGTTTCTGTTTATTCCTGGTGTTTTTCGTTTTCAGGATGTTTTCCGTGTGTGGTGCTTGATGTACAGTTTCAGCCTGAGGACTCAGATCTCCTTTCTCTTCTGAAAATTTATCAGCTGTTATTTCAAACTACAGTGGTTCTTCACCATTTTCCTCCATTTTCTTCTTCTGGCCTTCTTTTTACACATTAATTGGGATCTCTCAACCTATTCTTCTAGAGTCCAGCAAGTCTATGGCTTGGGCCCCACTAACCCATTGGTTCTGGTGCTCTCCTGCTGGGGTAAATTTTGAAAAGATGTCAAAAAACTTCTCTTATTTGCTTTGAAGTAAGAAACCGAGATAAAACTAAAAATTAAAAGGAGCTTAGACAACATTTCATCTCATGCTGTGTTTTTTTAGTTTCAGGTGTACAGTGGTCTTTATCTTGTTATTGAGGCAAGCTTGCCTTTTAGGATTTCTTTGTCTTCTTTTTATAGTTTATCTTTTTTTCTGTGTGTTTTAAGTAGAGGTGGTATCAAATCTTGACTATTCTGCTATTCTTTGCTGGAAGTAACTAATGAAATTTTCTAAATGAAAGAAGTAGAAAAAAGTCCAATTTATCCTTTCTTAAGGAATGAATGTGCAATATTAATGGAATATTGTACCATAAAACAAAGGCTTTTTTGTTGTATAGGGCATCCGTACTTTTGGTCTTTATTAAAATTTTAGATATAAACTAAGTGAGTTCTTATTTGTGTTTCTTCTTCTGAGCCTATGTAGTCTCACATATAACAATAAACTTTGCACTTTTAATTAATTTATATTGTAATAAAGAAATAAGACATAGTTGGAAGACTATATTTCTGTTATTAGTAAATCATGGTTATTAAATAATATGTTCATAAATTATACTTGAACTATTAAGGACTGCCTACATTTTTGTAAACTTTTATTTGAATTTAATAAGTAAAATAATTCAGGCTGCCTATGATAGGGTAAGAAGAGATATCCAAATTCCATTTCATATCACTGGCTCATAACGATGATGCAGTTTACATTGTAGATGTTTTGTTCTAAATAACATTTTCTGATTTCTGTAAAAATTATTTAATTTTTTAATTTTTATTATTTTTTTGGTGAGGAAGATTGGCTCTGAGCTAACATCTCTTGCCAGTCTTCCTCTTTTTGCTTGAGGAAGATTGTTGCTGAGCTAACATCTGGCCAATCTTCCCCTATTTTGCATGTTGGACCTTCTACAGCATGGCTTACTGAGCAGTGTGTAGGTCTGTGATGGGATCCAAACCCACAAGCCCTGGGCCACTGACGTGGAGCATGCAAGTTTAGCCACTACACCACCATGCCAGTCCCTGTAAAAATTATTGTAAATAGAAAAATTGAACATAACTGTAATAAAGAAGAAAATAGCATCTTTCTCTGTAGCTACATTCATTTACTGTTTAAAAAAAAATTCACAGTGATTGCTATGACCACATTTCTTAGTTTAGTTATATTCTTTTTGGTAATGGTGATGATGCAGGCTTTTGAAAAACAATATCAAGTCAGTATATTAAAATTAAAATTTTATTTTATTTTTATTTTTTATTCTTTTATTTTTGAGGAAGATTAGCCTTGAGCTAACTACTGCCAATCCTCCTCTTTTTGCTGAGGAAGACTGGCCCTGAGCTAACATCCGTGCCCATCCTCCTCTACTTTATATGTGGGAACGCCTACCACAGCATGGCTTGACAAGCAGTGCTGTGTCCACACCCAGGATCCGAACTGGCGAACCCCAGGCCACCGAGAATCGGAATGTGTGAACTTAACCACTGCACCACTGGGCCGGCTCCTAAAATTAAAATTTTATGGATGAGAATCAGACTTAGTTCCTTGAAGATGGAAATGTCCTGTTGCTCTTTGATTTGCGTAGTATATAGTGTATAATAACTGCTTAGTAAATATTGAATTGCAGAAACGAAGTTTCAGAGGGATTAAATGATTTTACTAATCCTGACTACTTTATAAATTTTAAGATATATGTTTTGAGTATTTTAAGCTCTGTCCTTGAAATTTAGCATAAATATTATAAACAAAAAACTGATTATGAAAAATAAAGAATTAAGATTTAATTCTCTTAGTTACTATTCCAGTTTCCATTGCCCCAAAGTTGAATAAATGGTTATTTATACCTGAAAATTAGTGCTTTTAAAAAAAAATTTTAAGTGTAAAATAAAGCTACTATTTCTTTCCCTTCTTGTGTGCACAGCATTTTTCGAGCAGATCAGGATGTGTTTTCTTAAAAGTCATCATCCCGTGACTGAAAGCTGTGTTGTTCTGTATAACGAAGATCTGGTGCAGTCCTGCTGTGGGAAATTTTGAAAAGATGTCAAAAAACTTGTCTTATAAGCTTTGAAGTCAGAAACCAAGATAAAACTAAAATAAAATTAAAAGGAGCTTAGACAACATTTCATCTCATGCTCTTCTTGAAAAAAATTAAAAAAGTCCAAATGTGTATAGTAACCTCGTGTCTTGGTAGTCAGTCTGTAGACATTATCAGATCAATCTAAATTGCGTTAGCGTAGATGTGGTAGGCACAAACTGGTGGAAATTAGTTTATCTTCCCCAGACTCTTTCTGTTTTCTTTGTACAAAATGGGATGAACTCGTTTTCAGACTTGATTAGGTTTCTTTGCTGCCTTTTCCCCTTTTCCCTAAAAGGGCAGGTAAGGCCCACACTTTGCTAGATTCACACCGACTCTTGAACAGGAAACCATTAAAAGGCCCTCGGCACTCAGAATAACATCTGTATCTACCATTGGGCGGACTCGGTGAATACAAAGCCTGAAACATTTCCAAGTAAGGAATATGAACAATTATCCCTAATGCTTTTCAGTTTCGTTGGTTGTGAACACCATGTGGAAGCCATAGTGCGACTCTCATGAGAGCCGTTCACGCAAGGACCCAGCCTGAGCGCGCTCCTCTCTGTTTCGTCAACAGTCTGTAGAAGATGCAGCTCAATCCCACCAGACAAACAGAAAGGCTAATCCTGGTGGACCTTGTAGGAAGTGGTTTGTTTTAAATACCCATTGTTTCTTTAATTTAAACATGGAGGGATTTTCTTCAGTGGATACATTTATCCATGGGACTTCTCATTTATAAGCTTAGATTGTACTCAGAAATTTATGTCAAAAATGCTTGACTTATGGAATGCTTTGAATAATTTTACTAATCTGCAAATTGTCTATTTGAATAAAAACAAAGGCACTAATTACAAAGAAATATTTTTGAAAGGACTTTATTTAATCAACTTTTATGGTAGGAATTAAATTTATTGTCTAACACATTTGCTTATATCAAGGGTTTCCTACTCATTTGTACTCTTAAAAGTTGCTAATCTGAGGGCTGGCCCAGTGGCGCAGCGATTAAGTTCGCACATTCCACTTCGGCGGCCCAGTGTTCTCAGGTTCGGATCCCGGGTGCAGACATGGCACCACTCGGCAAGCCACGCTGTGGCAGGCGTCCCACGTATAAAGTAGAGGAAGATGGGCACGGATGTGAGCTCAGGGCCGGTCTTCCTCAGCATAAAGAGAAGGATTGGCAGCAGATGTTAGCTCAAGGCTAATCTTCCTCAAAAAAAAAAAAAAAGTTGCTAATCTGTGAGGGAATTATCTAATTCTGTCTTGCAAATTTGAAAACAGAGCTTAATATTGGTTTATGTAACTATTTTAAAAAGCAATCGTATGTCTTCTATTGCATCTTCCAACCCGCATGAATGGCAACTTCTCTTCACAGAAAATGGGGTTGATTTAGTTGCTCTGTCTGTTTATCATTTCTGGTGGAAATCCTGTGATCAGGTGAGCTCTTAGTAATGATGGCCATCTCATGTGCCAAAGAGGTGTGTTACAGCTCAGGAGCAACTGTTAGATGGTGGGGTCTTCCTATTCATCACGTAACAAAATCTACAAATGCTCGGAGTGTGGCTTCTCGCTGAGCTGTAAAGGGTGGTTCCCGAAGACTCAGGCTGCCCTTTTGTTTCTCTCACACTCAGAAAAAAAAAAAAAAAAAAAAAAAAAAAAAAAGCAGCTCTCCAATTTATTCCTTAATAATAACAATCTTCCAAGACTCTGTATTTTCCTAGGTCATTTAGACAAATGTTGCTCTACATCAAAATACAATTAAATGATACATTATCAGTTTAAATTGCATTTCTGGTGTGTTGTTTCAGAATAATTGTGATTTATGGCGCTGCTGACTCTGTTATAATTGTTAAGTGTTCTGTGGCTCACTGAGTGTTTTTAACTTTGTTCTGGTGCCCAAAGGCAGAAATCGCAATGGGTGCAATTTTATAAATCAAACTTATTAATAAATTATTTTTTCATTATGACTCTGGACTAAAGAGGACTATATAGGATGACCTTTTAGAAACATTACTGCTGATAATTTGATGTGGCTTTAAATGGGGCAGCGTACATGATACATTGCAATGAGGCCGTCTCCTCTAGTCTTGTAGGTGTTTTATACAAAATTTCACAGTAAGGAAAGGTTCAAGATCTTCAACGAAATCGGACCATGATTTTATCTTATGTTGTTTTTTTCCATTAAATTTAGGAGTTCTGTACTAGTAAACTTTGGTTACATATTTGTAAAGTTTTTTCCCAGTGATTATGATGGAAAGATGAATTTTTGAATAAAATGATTGAACCCTCCTGGATGGAAAAATGTTTAAAATTTATATACAAAAAGTCCAAGTTAGCTCAATAACATTTTAATTCACCCTTGAAAAAAGGAAAGCAAAATCCCAAAACGTATATTGAGAAACATTTATGTGGCTATAGGAATTTAAAGTTCAACCTATCTCCAAGAAAATGAGAAATTTCACCTCTTTTTTAGGTTGCAAAATTATCTTAACATTTATTATTTCTTTATAAGATATAAATTAATAGATGTTTGCCCTAGCTGCCTTACCTATATGAGAGTTCTAGATAAATAATTTTTCTGATACAGTGATGAAATACTCAAGATAGAGTCCAAACGTAACATTTCACTTGACCTCCACAGTTAAACTTGTTTCATAAACACACACTTTCGCTTTGTATTGTGTTATTCAAATTGTGGGTCAAATTTTAACCATGATTGCAATCCTCGTACTTAAAAAAGTAAAAACTAATATTTATCTACAGTAAATATTTATCAAATAGCCAGTGCCAATAATGCACAGGTGTTTGTAATTTTTTTTACAGCTGTGAAGTTATGTAACAGTAGTTTATTATATAAAAAATTTCAACTTATATTATTAACAGTGAACACCACAGTGATTAATTTTTAAAATGTCCTGTGTTTTATTGGGAGAATTTTTTAAATCTTCATTTTTATCTAATTTCCTGAAACTGAATGGTTCTGTTTGTAATTGCCTTGTAAAGTTTTAAAAAGTAGAATGAATAAGCTGAACACCAAAAATGTGACCTTCAAATTAGATAAATAGCTTAAATTAGTTGAGATTTTGAATGCCCTGACAAGTATTGTAGCTGTACAGCTGTCTGGTTAGCTACGATCTTAGTTGGCTAATTCCTGTAGGATATGACTAGATTCATGCAACTGACAAAATAAAGGAAGCCAATCAAAAGCGTTGGGCACTGGTGCATGAAACAACCCCAATTAATTGGCTGTTGACTTCAAGAACATCTAAAACTATTGGCTAATGAATTTTATCTTGTTATGTTGATTTCTCTTTACGTATTTAGGACCACATGCTAGGAGAACGACAGGTTGGATCCTGTATCATTTTCAGTTCAATAATTGTTAACATGCTTCAAATTCAACATATGTAGTTTAGGACTTCCCAAAATGTGTTCCACAGATTTCTAGTCCTCTGGATGATCCCAGGTGAAATAAGACTGGGAAATATAGCAAATTAAAAATTCTGAGGAGTACTATGCAAAGGACTTTGTTTAATTTAAACGAGTGTTTCCCAAATGTATTTGACCCTTTGTGCAAGTGCCTTCTGCTAATAGTCCACGGAAGACGTTATGAGAAATACTAGAAATACCAATCTCGTTACATCTCATTAATAACAACAAAAGTGAACCCCACATCTATCCCACTGGTTGCACATGATTTAATTAATTACCAAGTGTTTTTTTTTTTTTAATGTCTAGATTTAGTTGACATGTGAGTAGGAAGAAGGTGTATATATAGTTATTTCTGAGAAATGTCTAAACTCATCATGCTTGAAAGAGCCTATGAGTCAGGCAATTGGCTTCCTTTGGGGCCTTGAGAAAATTGCAGTACTTCTTTTTGGCCTCAGTTTGCTTGCTTATCAGTTAAGGACGTCAGGCAACCTCTTTCTGAGCTCTGAAATTCCCTGTCTAAGACAAGGTTCTGTTTCTTTGTTTTTTTTTTCTTTTTGCTGAAGAAGATTTGGCCTGAGCTAACATCCATTGCCAATCTTTCTCCTTTTTCTTATTTTTTTTTTGTTGAGGAAGATTCACCCAGAGCTAACATCTGTGGCCAATCGTCCTCTGTTTTGTATGTGGGCCACTGCCACAGTGTGGCTGACAAGTAGTATAGGTGCATGCCCAAGAACCAAACCTGGGCCACCCAAGTGGAACATGCCTACCTTAACCACTGGGCCACAGGTCCAGCCCCCTTTTTTTTTTCCTTGTTAAAGAATCAAGGTCTAGAAATGAAAAATGGGTAACAATTCAGTCGATACCATTTTGCACGATATTCTTAATATTTTCCTAGCTGTTTGGTTTGATGGATGCAGGCTTGACGTTAGAGGCCGCCAGTGAAGCTCATTCATTCACCACTCTCTAGTTCTGTGAGTGAGCTCTCTTGCTTGAAGAAGCCGAGAATGGGGAGTCATCCTTCTACCCCTAAATCTTGTTCTTAATGGGATGTTCAATGATTTCCAAATAAATTGAAACCAGCTCAAAGATCTCTTAGAGAATGATTGGGGGACGTCACTGAGCGGTAATAGCAACAGAGGTGCTGGAGGTGAATGTACCCTCGGGACTTTGCTTATGGAAAACGGGAAGGTTAAGGAGTAACACATTTAAAAGAGGTTGTTCTGTTGAATAGCAATGTTGTTGCTAACCACCTTCACAGCTCCTTATTTTCTTACAAGACAGCTGGACACAGGAATTTTAGTGTTGGGGGTGGGGAACTACATAAAGGAATAGGACACATATCTTCAGTGTGTCTTTTAATGGAAACTAGTTATTTGCATTTGTCACAAATTAAATTCACCTAATCATTACAATTCTACCCTCTGATCTTTGGCTTAACAATTAGGAATGATTTCATTGAGACTTTAATCCCAGAGAATCAGTTAATATATGTATAACATGCATGGCTTTCCAAAAAGGCATTTTATGCGATTAGGAGTGAAGTATCGTTTATTTAGGAAAAGGTACTTTTTCTATGGTTAAATGTTTAACCTGAAATAATTAGGAGCCATGAGGATTATAGTTAATAAGTTAAGGCATAGAAAACTCCGACTGGGTGTTCATAATTTGGCTTTGCTCCTTTTATTTGATATGACAGGGCAATTTAGTATTTTGAGTTCAATCAGTGGCTGTTGCTGTATCATTCTCCAAAATTTTTATTAATGGCACAGTCTTCCTTCTGTTTTCAGGTGAGAGTATTTTTTTTCTAAAGAGGGGCCGAAGTCCCACTTTTTTTCTTAGTGATTCCCCGCTTCCTCCACGCAATGAATGTTATTTAATCCATTATCATTCACAAAATTATTCTGTTAAGGTAGAAATTCAAAGTAAACATGAATTTATTCATCTAAAAGTGTAGTATTTTGCTTAAATTCGCATCTTTTTTTTTTTAAATCCATAGAGTAGTGTAGCGATTGTAAAATGTGGCTGTAAAGTCTTTGACACCCCTTCCGTCAAGAGTAGGGGCTTGTGTCCCCTCATTGGGAATCTGGAGTGGGATTAGTGGCTCACTTGTAGCTAATAGCATGCAGCTGACATTGTGTGACTTCTGACGCTAGGTCATAAAACACCACACAGCTTGCACCTTGTTCCCTAGGGAGGCTCACTCTGGAGGAAGCTGAGAAGTTCTATTCCTCTGAGTCCTCCTGGCTGGGAGGCCATGAGTAGGCATCCTGGTAGACAGCCCACCGCAGAGTTTCTAGCACCCAGCTCATATCAACTGCCAGCCAAGTGCCTGCGCCATCTTGGATGCCCACCTGTGCAGCCGTGACAGCAGCCCTAGGCTACATCTGACGGCAGCCTTACAAGAGGCTTTGAGGGAGAGCTGCCCAGCTCAGCCCTTCGGGATTCTTGACCCACACATCTGTGAAACATAGAGATGTAAACAGGTGTACATATTGTTTTATGCCACTCAGTTTGGGGATAATTTCTTATATAATAATAGTAACCAGAACAAGTAGGTTCATTAAATTACATAGATCTGCTCTTACATGGTATGATATATTCCAAAAGATAACCATGATTTTAAAAAATTATTTTGCCTTGAAGAGCTACACTCATTATATTATCACCTTGGGAGTCAATCTTTAGAAATCAGGAATTTCTTCTTCTAGTTATACACAGGTTAGTATGTGTTGAAAACGTGAATCATAAATTTGTATTTCAAAACAAAAACCGTTTACTAGAATTATGCGAAAGTGAGAAGTAATGTGCTCTGGAGTTTGAGTGTTGTTGAACTGCAAAACCATCGGCCATCGCCACAGTTTGTATTCTAGGATTCTAAGAGATTTTGTGTGCCCACACGTCACTACAACCTGTTGCCAATAAGCGCATCTTGCTGAGCAAAGGTGGAGAACTAGAACTCTTCAGGCCTTTGCTCAGAGCCTTTTACTTATTTTATGTATGTTTTCTAGTATTTATATTATAGAAGTAGTATATGCGTGTGCTGAAAACTCAATACAAAAAAATAAAGTAAAGTGAAATGTTGGCCTCCCTGCCTCCTATTTGGTCCCAATTCCAAAGGCAAACACGGCTCCCAGTTGCTGTTTTTACATTTTTTTTGTGGCTATCATATAACTTTAAATTAAATATTATATGTATCACCCTCTCTTAATTTGTCAACTTTATATAATATCTGCCCTTGACTATCTGCTCTCATAGATGAAGGATTTCATACACTTACGTGACCTCCCACCTCCATTGACCTCTTCTGCTTCTTGATTGTTGCGTATAATTTTCAGGTTAATCAGTATCTTTAGAATAATGGTTGCCTTTATAGCTTTAAGTAATATACTTACCCATGTGTTTCTTGATTTACCTAGTATAGACAACATTTCTTAAAGTTTGCTATGACTAAAGAAGGAATTAGAACCCTTTTGCTTATTTAAATTTTTCTTGATTTATCACTCTTATTTGTGTGAGTCTGTTATTATTTTTACCTAAAAACTCTTTATCCATTCTACTGTGGGTTGTTTCCACTTTGCGACTAGCATTAGTAATGCTGCCATGAGCATTCTTGTACTTGTCTTCAGTGTACATATTGGCTTGAGTCTACACACTTGGGAGTTAAAGGCTGCATGCATATCACCAGGTTTTCAAAAGGCTGTTGTGAAGGGCCCTGGCATCTGCAGTATCAGAGAGCAGGAGGTCCTTAGCCTCACCCAGAGTTGCTATTGTTGGCCTTTGTCGCTTTAGCCATTCTGATGGGTATGTAGTGGTATCAAATTAGGGTTTAATTTGTACTTCCTTGATGATTCATAAGTTGAGCACCTCTTCTTATGTTTTTTGGCCATTTATTTATCTTCTTTTATGAAGTGCTTCTCTAAGTCTTTTGCCCATATTTCTGTTGGCTTTCCTCTATGTCTCCCCTCTCTCTCATTGATTTGTAGGCATTCTTTATATATTCTCTGTGAGAACAATTTTATCAAAAATATGTGGCGGATATCTGTTTGTGGCTTGCTTCTTTCTTTCTCTGTGTGGTGTCTTTTGATGAACAGTTATTTTTAATGTAGTCCAATTTATCAATCTTTTCCTTTATGGATAGTGCTTTTATGTCCTGTTTAATATGTCTTTCTCCATCCCAAAATCATAAACCTACTCTTCTTTGTTATTTTTGAGAAGCTTTATTATTTTTGCCATTCATTTTTAAATCTATAGTCTGCCTGAAATTTATGTTTTTGTGTGGTGTAAACTAGGGGTCCATTTTCATTTTTTTCAGATATATATTTACGTATTTGACCCAGCATCATTTATATTTTTAAGAGGAAAAAAGATAATTTTACTTACTCCTTTCCAATTTCTATACCTTTATTCTCTTTTTTTGCCTTACGACCCTGGCTATAGTGTTAAGTGGAAGTGGTGAGAACAGACGTCCTGCTGTCTCCCAGTCTTAGGTGGGAAGCATCCAGTCGTTTGCCGTTAAATATGATGTTACCTCTGCCTTTTTCACAGATTCCTGACGTTAGGTTGAAGAAGGTTGCTTCTATTCTTAGCGTTCTGAGACTTTTTAATCATAAAACTCTCTTTTTCTGTAACTCTCTCTTTTGTTCTGTTAACACGGTGAGTTACGTTCATGGATTTTTGAATGTTGAATCAAGCTTGCATTCCCAGGATGACCCCGTTTGATCAAGATACATTATCTTTTGTATATATTGCTAGGTTTGATTTGCTAATATTTTATTAAAGATTTTTGCGTCTCTGTTCATGAGGGATATTGGTCTCTGGTTTTCTTTTCTGGGTTATGTCTTGATATGATCTCGGTTTCAGAATAATGCTGGTCTCATAAAATGAGTGAGGAAGTATTCCCTGCTTCTCTATTTTTAAAAGACTTTTTATAAGATTGGTATTATTTCTTTCTCAAATGTTCAAGGTCTGTCTGGCCCTGGAGTTGTCTTTGTGAGAAGGTTTATAATTATGGATTCAATTTCTATATATGATATAGAGCCCTTTAAGTTCCTTCTTTCTTACTGAGTCAGTACTGGTAACTACTATGATTCAAGGAATTTATCAGTTTCCTCCAAGTGAACAGATAATATTGGCATAAGTAATATTGTTCCTTGATTTTTCTGTCTTGTCTATGGGATCTGTCTGTAGTGGTGTTCCCTCTTTCATTCCTGACTTTGGTAATCTCTCTCTTCTCACTTACTTTCCATATTATTCTGTCTAAGAGACTTGCTGATTTTATTCATCTTTTCAAAGCATCAACTTTTGATTTAATTGATTTTTCTCTATTATATGTCCATTTTCTGCTTCATTGGTTTCTCTTATTTATTATCTTTTCTTTCTTCTACCTACTTTGCTCCACATCAGATTTTTTTTTTTTTTAAAGATTGGCACCTGAGCTAACAACTGTTGCCAATCTTCTTTTTTTTAATTTATCCTCCTCCCCAAAGCCCCCCATACAAGGAGTCTATTCTAGTCGTGAGTGCCTCTGTGCTATGTGGGAGGGCGCCTCAGCATGGCCTGGTGAGCAATGCCGCGTCCGCACCCAGGATCCAAACCAGCGAAACCCTGGCCCCGCCAAAGCAGAGCCTGAGAACTTAACCACTGGGCCATGGGGCCGGCCCCTACTTTAGATTTTTTAAATGGGAACTTAGATCATTTAGAAGCCTTTGCTTTAATGGGCGATATATTACTAAAGTTCTTTAAAGAAAAATTAAAACCCCAAATTAGACTTATATTTATAAAGTGAACCAAAAGTTAAAATATACTCATTTTTTAAAAAGAGGGGGAAAAGTCCCAGACCATTGTATTGGAGTGTCCTCCCAGATCCTCGGAGGGCAGACAGCCTCAGTCTGGTATAAAAATTGTTCCAAGGAAGAGGAAAAAAAGGGAACGTACTCTCCAACTTACTTTTTTGTTAGCATAACCTTAAAACCAAAGCTAGGTAAGAATGGTATGAAAAGGGCCAGTTATAGGCTGATTTCACTCATGAAAACACCACCACGATAGGAAAGTGCAAAGCAGGTTCTAAGACCTAAGCAGGCCCCTTCCCATGCCCCCTCTCTGGTCTCAATGTCGTCTGTGCCTCCTCTCTTTGATCTCTTTCTCGTGCTCAGTCTTACTAGTTGCTTTCCTACTTTATTTTTCTTTTTTCGAGGAACCAGTTTTTGACTTTGAGGCTTTTAACTGTGTCTTTGTTTTCCCTTTGTGTGAGTGTGGGTGTTTCTACTTCTTATGTCTCTTTTTCCTTTCTTTAGTCTTATTCTTTAATTTTCAGCCTCTTTTTTTACTGTTTAAAAACATTTCTAATCTCTTTGTTATTGACTTTTTCAACATACACAAAAACAGGTTAGTATAATGAACCCCCATGTACCTGCCAACCACTTTCCATAATCAGCATATATTGTCATTTTGTTTAATCAGTTCTCCCTCTTTTTAGTTTTACTTTAATACTACAAAGCAACTTCCAGCCATCATGCCATTTCATACATAAATATCTCACTGTACCTCTCTAACCCATAAGAATTCTTAAGTGTAATCACCATCTCATTATCACACCTAACAAAAATCACCTGATACCCGGTCCATGTTGAAACTTATTCAAATATCTCAAAAAAGTTAGGAGTCAGTTTGTTTGCAATAGGACGTAAACTGTGCCAACATGATGCATTTGTTTATTGTGATTCTTAGATTCTTATTTATAACTGTCCTTCTACCCATTTCCTTTCTAAAGTCTTTTGAATTTTGGGAGAAACCAGATCAGTTTTTACTGTCCAGAATCCTATATTCTGGCTGCCTTGTGGTATCATTTACGTTGTTTCTTTTTCCGCTTTTCTTAAATAAATACCTCTTTTGCCTACCCCACCCACTGCCTCTGGCAACCACCCATCTGTTCTCTGTATCTAGAAATTAGGTTTTTTTTCTTTAGATTCCACATGTAAGTGAGATCATACAGTACTTGCCTTTGTCTAACTTATTTCACTTAAGTTGTTTCTTCATTCCTTGCATTTTCTGTAGTTAAAGGATAGAGACTTGATTGGGTCCAGGATCAGTTTTTGGCAGGAACGTTTGGTAGGTGGGGCTGTGGACTTACTACCTATTTGAATCACGTTTGAGGAACATGATGTCTTAGCTGCATGGGGTTCAGGTGACAGCCACCTGATCCCTCCTTTATGAAATCCTCCGTGACCCTTCATTTGATGTTTTTATCATCTATTATAGGCTTTCTTTTTTAATATAAACATTCAAGTTTTTAAATGTTATGTGATTTTTTAAAAATCCTACAGTTATACATGTTTCTAAGTTTCTATTGTGATTTTCTCTTTGATATATGAGTTATTTAGCCACGTGCTTTTCAAAAACTTTTTCCTATATGTGTGGGTGTGGGTTTTTTGTTTGTTTTTAGTTTTCTTTTTATTATTGATTTTAACTTAATTGCACTCTATTCAGAGAACAAAGTGTGTCTTTATCATCTCTTTAGGGTTTATTCAGGTTGCTTTGTGTCATGGTGTATGATCAGATTTTTCCTTTATGTGTTGCTTTTTTAATATGTTCCTTTTATGTCCATATTTGCTTAAAAAATTATTGTATGCATGTTCATGTCCATTTGAACATTTCATCAAACTTTCCAGTTGTGATGTTTAAATATCCTATGTCCTTTAGTTTGTATAGCTGTCAGTTATGGAGAGAGGTATATTAAAATCTGCCATTACGATGGGAGCTTATGAATCTCTCCTTGTAGCTGTATCCATCTTTTATATTCAGAGGCTGTGTGGTTAGGTACATAGGTTGATAATTATTTTATCTTTCTCTGGATTGTTCTTTTTGTCATTGTATAATTAATGGCCTTTTAATTCCCTAATAATACTTTTTTTTAAGGCTTAGTCTATTTTGTATGTAGCATGGTTATACAAGTGGTTTTTCTTTTTATGCTCAGTATCTACTAATATATCTTTCTGCCTTTTTATTTTAAACCTTTCAGTGTTGTCATGTTTTAGATATGTCTCTTAGAAAAGGTTATAGTTAGATTTTTTTTTAATCTCAAATCTCTACTTTTAATGATTTCATTTTAAAACATGGAAATCTTTAGAACCTCTCTCTAAAATAGAATAATGTCTGCTTATTCAAACAAAGTATTTTAACCACAAATTAAGTAAGGTTATTTTTCTATAAAAGAAATTGTTGCCATTACAAAGGAGTATTCTGTAGTATATTGTAAATGTCCTTGATACGATTTTTTTTTTGTTTTAAATAACAAGTGTCTACATTTATCATTCATTTCTTCCCCTTGACATTTACATATTTTAAACAATAATCATTTATGTTTTTATCTCCTTTGAACTGTTTGTCTTAAACTTCAAGTTAAGCATAACTTAAATTATTTTAGGTATTTTCTATCAAATTATTGACCCAAAAACTTTTAATGCTATTTTGATATTTTATATATTTACATTTCACATTTGAATTATATTTGAAGGCGTTTCATTTTTTATGTTCATCCTAAGAATGAAATATAATAATATAGTTTCCCATTATTTTCCCACACTTATGAACATCTCAGTTGAATTGATGCAAATTATTATCAGACTTTCTTGTATATTACGTAAGACACTATATTCTAAACTAAGCTTTAAAATATGGTAAGAATTGTTCATTGCAGAAAAGAACCAGGAGTGCTGAGAAACAGTGCAAGGTCAAGGTTAATGCTTTGTACAACGTGTGGTGATGCTGTTGTTAACACTGAACGTGTTGCTTCCTTAGCCATATGGCTTTATTAGTAAGTGCAGATTACTATCACTCAGAGTGAATGCTGGCCCTTCAAGTAGAGAAGAGCTGCTCTAATTAATTATGGCATTTCTAACCTCAATTAATTTGCTATTTTAGTGAAGACTTCAACAAGACCTACTGGTTTCTCCCCTAGGTGACAGTAAATATTACAGAAATAATAAACTTTACAAAATAGGTATTGAAGTCCAGCTCTTTGGACAGCCGTATAGTGCAGACATATTTACATGACAGGAGCATTCTAAGTGGGCTCTCTCGTGGCCTCTTTATTTTCCAGGAAAATGCACACGGAATCTGAGAGAGAGGGAATAAACATGTGGTTTCTGTGGGCGCCATCACAGAGGCCTCATTTTGTACTTCCTCAGGGACCCAGACGGCCAGTTGCACCCCGTTCTGCATGGTTTCATTGCCTCTACATCAGTTTTGTTCCAGTGTTGAAAACTTTAGTTACCATGACTATATTTTGTTCATTAAATGTTTTTGTCATGCAATTAAAGCGATTAAATCTCTTGCTACTTTGCATATTTCGCTGCATTGGAGGGGATCTTTGGAGGCAGTCCTAAAGTATGGAGAGAGAAACGAATCTCTACTCCAATAGGGTCTGCTGCAATTATAAAAAAAGAAGAGAAGATTTAGGGCCTGCCCGTTGGCCCACTGCCAGTGTGAAAGGCCCTGGAAGAATGAGCCACAGTGTGGGTGTGACCTGTCTGCATATCCAGCCCCTACAAGGATGAGGGGATGAATTAAATTGTGTGATGCAGGGAGTATAGCAATTCAAAAGCAGATGCTTAGACCACTAAGCCATCCCTTCTGGCACATTGTAAAGCATGAAGTTGTAAATATAGCAGATAATTGAAATTTAGATTTTAGATATGGGCATTGTTAGCAGCCCTCCCCTAGCTTTCATTGCTTAGTCTTAGAAGTATATTTAACAGTTCATATTAATGCTGTTGCTGTCAAAATTAATTAAGCCTTTTTCTTTTTTCTTTTTTGTGTGTTTTTTGTAACTCTTCTTTGATGAGGAAAGTATTAATAATAAAAACAAAGGAGAAGAGTCTGAGCGTAAAAGTACATCCAAACTGAAGATGAAAAATATTCTATGGATTGGGAAATAAAGTTCTGAACTCTGTTTTTGGTTTCTTCTAAGTTTCAGCTTAAAAAAAAAGAACACGTACTTGTTCCTCCAATTGATTAAAACTGTCATCCTTCTCCATTCTCATATAATGTACTTTCCATAAATTAGCTGGTTTATTTCTTCTTTTTATGCTAATCAAATTACAGTGGTCCTTAGGCTGAAGTGGGGATGGAACTTGACTTTTTATAATCCTGGCTGCCCTGTAGCTAGCTTTTTAAAAAAGTCATAGACCATGCCATTTGATCAGTCAGTGTTCTCCTGTTTTTCTTACTGTATTCAGTATTATGGACAAAAATGGCCATATTTCAGCAGGTCCTCTACACTGTATAAAACATCTTTTTGTAATGAGATTATTTGAGTAATGAAAGAGAAAAGTAAGAGTTTGTTGAAATGGTATTGCTTTATCCAAAAGCAGATAGAGAAAAAGTAAAAGTCTGTGAAACATGATGGTTTGAATGGAACAATGTCACCTTTCCATCAATGTTAATATTAGATGTTTCAGATGGCAAGATAATATCACCAATGATAACATCATAGGAAACAAACAAACAAATGACGCTACCAGGTTTAAAGTGATGCTGATCACAATAGCTATTCAGGGTAGGAACAGGCAGAATGGGTATAGTATCATTCCACATGGATATCATGAGTTGACTAAAAGCCTAAGAAATTCTTAAAGCATGGCTTGAAAAGTGACAGTGGGATTATAGGGGACAGTAGGGTTAGGTCAACTGTTCTAGTCCTGAGCAATTATATATTGAGAGCTCTTTCTGTGCAGAGGTGTCCAGATGAATGTGCTTCAAAAAGACAGTCAAGTAAATGGCATCAGGCTTTGAAGAGTTTACAACTGCAAAGCGAATGACTGCCAAGTGTTCACAGTGAGACCTGTAACTCCATGTAGCTATTTACCATGGGGACTCACCAGTCTTTCCAGTAACAGACCCACACACTGAGGAGTCCGCATTAGCACCTGCTGGTGCCTGGGGGTGATGATAGAAATATACTCAGTGATGCATTTGACAATTGTACATGGTCACTTCCTTTAGAGGGAAAGATTAAAATTTGACAGAGTTTGGGCTTAAGTGAGGAAATCAATTAAGATAAGACAAGAAGTCTAGATGCATGAGCACAATGAGGATTAAATTATTCAGGTCGACAGGAATAAAATAAGTAGATTGGTATATTACTTTGTAAAATAATAGAGTGGAACGTGGTAAGCTGGATTTGGGGAATAACTGAATTGCTTTGAAAAATAACGGAAAAAAAGCCAACCAATTTTGCCCTGTTTCAAGCCATTTACACCATAACCACAAGAATGCAAAGGAAGAGAACCATGTTAATTAAAAATTGACCCTCAAATTTCACTATTTTTTAGGCCAAAAGTTTGGCAATAAAATGGGACAAATTCACATCAAATTAATAAAAATATTTACTGACTTTCTGATCCTTTGCATGTCTTCATGCCTCTCTTCTGCCTCCTGGTCTCAACTTCTTTGTGTTGCAGGGGAGGAAAAATCTTTTTCCCTCTACCCCTCTAGATTCGATGACTGGCGCCCAAAAATCAAATTGATAAGAGACACATTAACAAGAGAAAAACAGTTTTAATTATGTACTTACACATGAACTCATGGGAATTCACAAAGAAAAACGTGGCTCAAGGAGATGGCCAGATGATTGAGGCTTTGTACCATCTTGGGCTAAACACAGGAAAAGGGGTCTGGGGATTCTGGGCATGGGAAGCAAGTTGTGGGAAGGTAGGGAGAGCAAGTGTATGGTAAATAAGGGTTGTCTTATTATGCACACGAGTCTTTCAGGAGATGAGTCTTCTCCTAGAGTAGCTCTCTTCCTGGTAGGAAGACTTATTTATAAGTGGAAATTTCCTTTACCAAAGGGGAAATTTATACATTATTTTTAGGCAGCTAGAGTAGGGTAAGAAGCTTTTCCCATATTTGCTCATTCTCAATTGCCATTAGCTCAATATAATCCTTTTACCAAAGTGGCATATTGTGGAGTGGCATATTCTGCTACCCTTCAGTGCCAATCATATAGATTTATATGAATGACTGCTGACTTCATAGTGAAAAGTGTATAGAATGGTCCAAAACTCATGACCCCTCTTTTCTATAAGCTCCAAATCTTTGTACCCAGCCATAAGACTGTGTGCCATCTTGATGAGCACACCTGACCACCTGACTGGAGAGGGCAAGGTGAGCACAGACAAATTGCATGCCCTGGCTCTGTTCACTGTCCATGGCACTCAGCCTCCCGCTGTATGCCAACCACCAAGTCATTGTACGTTTCTCCTTTGGGTGGGATGACAGACCGAGCCTGAAATCTCATTGGATTTCACCGGAGCAGAGGGTAAGACTGAGTCTACCATTTTGTTCATGTTCTTTTTCCTCACATGGATGCCCTAACCATGCATGTATTTCAATCTTTAAGAAGAGTGAAAGCCAAGCTTTTTCTTTATTGTCACATTTGTAATTTGACCATTCCTCAGAAGAACGTCACCCACAGAAAATTAACCAATATATTTGATTATACAGACCTACTATTTTTGCTTCCTGTTGCCATTCCCTTCTGAGGAGCTGTTCAGTGCAGTGGTTTTAATCTGCTGTCATTGCCACACAAGTGGAGAGGTCACTTGCTGTATTTGGTGGAGGCACATCACCTGAGCGGCCTCAGCTGCAGTGGAGAGATTTGCCTTGTGTTACAGAGAGAAGAGAGGGGCTGACATCACAGCTTAGTTTAAAAATCCGTGTCTGTGAGGAAGCATGCACTTTTCTATGCAACCCTGGGAGCTCATTAAAAGTGTGAGGTGGTGTCACTGATTAGACATGGCTGAGGGCTGGGGTGATGGTGTTGTGGCAGAAGCCTTAACAGAAATTGAGTAAAAAGGAAATCTCTATTTTGTTCAGGCCAAGGGAAGCTTTGATTGGAAAGAGTGCTCCTTTTTCATTCGGGACTCTGTTTTGTTGTGTCATATAGCATTGAGTAAGTGATCTGTTATGGATTTGAAAAATAACTGCTTCATTTTTTTTTTAACCATTCCCTTCTATTGTACTCCTCACTTATTCAAAATATAGTTCAGGGAACGTTCAAATATTTACCAGTATTAACAAATCGACATTTTGCTGAGTGACTAAAAAGACCCCGTTTTTCTCTGGTTTGTTATTTCTGCATGCAATTATGAAAAAGTGGCCCGTGTTGCTTTGTGAGGGAGTGTGCAGTGCAGTCTGGTTCCCAATGAGATAACAGGGTGGGTGGATTGGTTTGCTCAAGGATTCATTCAATAAATGTGAGCATCCACCATGAACTCAGCTGATAGAACTCGAGCGGGGAACCGAAGGTGGGTTGACGTGGCTTGCTTTCATCCACCTTTGTAAGCTGGAAGCCGTGTCAGTCTTGGTGAGGATTTCAGATGACATTATCAGACAATATTTCCTGAGTGCAGGTACCGTGTTCCCGAAGGCTAGTGAAAGTGGAAGTGGGAGAGAAATAGCAGTGATGCACAAGTAGGGGGCAAAGACTGGCCCAGGGATTTTGGGAAGCTCTTTATGAAGCTGGTTTGTAGCTATTTTGTAAGAGGAATCCGAGGTTATAAACAATCTGCCAATTTCATCCTCTACCAGCTTTCATTGCTTGAATTTCTTGTTGTACAGAATTGCCCCACTGACTGTGCCCATTTGGTGGATCTGAATGAGACTCAAAGATGAATCCAGAGATGGCATTTGGATGAAATCATCACTGGCTCATAGTTCTAAAAATATGAATTAAGAAATCTGATTAGAGGACAACTTTGCCACATCTAGTAATTGCCTGGGGCAGAGGTTGGAGGAAGAGATTTGAGCATTAGAGGCTGAAATTGATCAGTCCCAGCACAGCCAACAAACAGACTAGTCGTCAAGAACATCAGACCTTTACTACTTACAGATTTAACATTTGAAATTTCACATATACTGCATGTGAGCCAAAGGTCCAGAACATGTAATAATTTGTAATTTTACCACAGCACGATGTGAATCACTCACACTGGGAGGTTCGTGTGCAGGAGTGACTTAGCTAGTCAAGAAGGCTTCGGAAAAGATCGCAGCATTTGGCTGACAGATTTTGAAGAGGTGTTTGTCTGTACTGTGCCTCTCACTCCCTGGAAGTTCTGAGGAAAGTACGTGACCGGTGTGGTCAGCGGGATACACTCCCGGGGCCACTCAGGCTTTTTATCTGTAGCAGGAACCACCTGCCCTATTCAGATATTGTCCCATGCAGCAGTCACTATTTAAGGATATGTCTGTGGAAACATTTATTATCATTTCTTTACTACAAATCTCCTATGATTCTGTCAAAGATATGAGCTGGGATTAGCAGCTAAACATCAGTTCTTAACCTTGATATCATTGTCAAGACTGGGAGTTTGGAAAGCCCTGAAATTTTGTGCAGAATTCTGTGTGTGTGTGTGCATAGGTTTATCTTCATTGGGAAAGGAACCAGTACTATCATTAGTTTTGCAGATGAAAATATAATCCCCCTCAAAAAGTTAAAAGCACTGCTTTAGATGGAGAATGGTTCATTTCTGCTTGTCTACTTGCTTACACCTGCTGTTACACGGCAGGAAAGGGGTGGAGGATGGAGAAAGTATACCAGTGCAGTTGGGATCTGGCTGGTGTCCAGTCAAGTTGAAAGGTGGAGCTAGAGTACAAAGGGGGACAGTGAAGAGGCCAGTTGCCACCATCCTCTCTCCAGCCTCCATTTCCGCCAGAATGAGTTCATTAAGGTGAGGAGTAGACGTGTTTTCATCTCTGTATCACCAATCCTTAGCACAGTGCCTGCCACAAAAGGGACCCTCAGTAACTGTTTGTGAACTGAGTGGGTCCTGTTTTGCTCAATAGGTCCTGGTTTGCTAGCCCTAAGCCAGCATATCATTTGATGTATTTTGGTTCCCAGGAACATCTCCTTGGTGAGTCATGAGGACCTACCAGAAACTCTTCTCTTTCCTGTCTATATTTGCTTTTGCTTTTGGTTACAGTTTCTGAAACAGCAGGGAGAAGGTGCTGAATGAAGCCAAGGTGTAAGAGCATTGTGGAAGTGGAAGTCACCCAGGGTGATGGGTGGAGATAAGGTGTAGGGGGGAAAAGATAAATCAATAAATTAAAATGATGGGCCAGGAAGAGACACTTGAGGACCAGCTTGGAGATTGATGGGTGAGGGCGGTGAGAAGGGGACGGTAAAGCAGGACGACGTAGGTTCCCAAGGTGGAATCTCAGTGTAGAAGCAGCTCCCCGGTAGGGTTGGCAGCAGAAAGAAAATGAGCGTGGCCTACCTAAGAGGTTTGCAAGGAAGTGGTTTTACTGGGGAAAGAGGTTTTTGCTTAAATCAAGGTGGTGGAGAGGAATACTTGAAGAACTTCTTGAGCTTGTGAAAGAGTTTCGGGGCATTCTTGAAAATAGTGGAAGAGGAGGGTTTGGAGGCATTTGCGAAGTGAGGTACCATTGAAGGATAGAAGGTGACCAAAGAGGGGATAACAATGGGAGAAGACAATTGACCCAAGAGTTATTAAACCTTGACCCATGTTTGGATCTAAAGAGATGAGGTAGCTGTAAGAAGAGAGAAATATTGAACAAAAGTTTCAAAATGGCTTTGCTGCAGTGATGGGGCCTTGCCCACCATCCTTCCTCAGGTAGAAGGTTCCCCTCCTGATCAATAACCTCCTGTCTGGAGCTTTGGGATCTGTAAAACTTTGATGGTTTTCAATATTGGTTTAGATACATTTTATAAATAATGGAAGTCATTTTAAATTACATTATAATAAATAAAATATAAAAGCATAAAGAAACATAACCAGTCAGGTACAAGTCGGTGCATTCTCTTTTACTTCAATTATTTCAATCCATAAATAAAGATTAGCTTTCAATGCTATTTTAAATTCCCTTGCCAGAGATGCCTCTGGCAATGGTTCCAGCTAGCTTGCAGCTTTGAATGCAAAGACAGAGTTATATTCATCTTTGAATCTCCCCCATAGAGTGTAGCATAATACTCTCCATGTTGTAGAGGGTTCATAAATGCTGGGATATTTTTTTTCCATTGAAAGTTACTGAAGAGCCTTTAAGGGAAAGTATTTCTAGGGAAAGAATTTCTTTATCCAGTAAATCCCTCCTAAGGGGAATATTTATCATATTTCAGGTCTGTGCTAGGTGATAGATATACAAAGATGGAAAAGACACATTCCCCACTTCAGGGTTATCAGAACCAAGCTAGGGAGACAGACCTGAAGAGGAATCATTGCCTGCCCTGAGATGGATGCCTCTGTAGAGCTTTTGTATGGCACAGAGGTTGCCTGAGGCCACGGATGGTGTCCACGGAGTGCTCAAGGAGAAAGTGCCCATTCTGTCAGAGGATGTCAAAGGATGGATGGATGTTTGCCAGGCACCAATGGTGTTCTTGACAGCTGGTGTCTAGGTATTTATTGAGCGTCTACTGTATGCCAAACATTGCTCCAGTCCTTTGGGATCCATCTGTGAACAAAACCACTGCCCTCACTGAGCTAATATTTTAGCCGTTGATGGCTCAACCAGTGAGACCTTAGTGGACCAGAGCTCCCTCTCATCCGTGAAGCACTGCAAACAATTGTAGGTCCAAGGTTTCGTATTTGAATAAAAATGCAGAGTGGTTTCCTCACATGATCAGAATATCTTCTGGTCTGGCTGTAGCTACTTTTGCAGAATCTCTTCCAACTGTCTAGTATGTCTCTATACCTAAAAGAATAACAAAAGCAAACTTTTTGCTGACTGCTACGCCTGAGTAAGGCTGTTCTCAGTGGAGCGGACCTCTGGGCCTTAGTTCCAGCTTTTCCACGTGCTGTTCAAGCCCACAGGGTGCAGCGGGCTCTGGGTCACCTCACTTCCTTTCTCCATGCAGTGCCTGTGCCTGGCCTGTGCCTGGCCTGCTGTTCCTCCTTCTCCTCAGACAGGATGGCAAGTCTTCTTCAGGGCACCTTAGGTTGTCTGAGAAAGTCCTTACCCACACTGCTCATTTTCAGCAGCTCTTGTAACACAAGCTAGTGAAAGAGTTTTTATAACCAGAGGCTTCCAATAAAGGTGTCATGAAGTGGAGTGCAAAGATGACACAGTGAATGACAAAATGGCTCTGTGGAAAGATCCATGGAGGCTGTGGGAAAGAATCAAGGGCTCGTGGCAGGTTGAGGGAATTTGGGGCTGGAAAAGAGGAAAGTGAAATGGCTCTCAGGAGGCAATAAGAAAGCCTTCTGAAAAGTCTTGAACAGGCCTTATTTGTGAACAAAGATAGGTTGTAAACTTGGTTCTCCATCTCATAATTATAAAGGATTTTTCAGTGTAGACTTCCTACATTTTGAGAATTTTTTGAAACGTTTTATTAAACTAAATGTACACATAAATCCCTGTGCCTTTTCTTTCCTTCCTGTAACAGCTATGGACTTGGTCTGTGGATTCCAAATTTTCTGCAGCCCATTTTCGTAGTGAAGATGCTCACAGGGAAGTCCAGCAGAGAAGTGTGCCTGTGCCTGTGCCAGCGTAAGCGAAATGCGTGTGCAAATGAAACGCATTCCTTTAACAAGGTGTCCTTTTATCTTTACACTCTCCTAACGGGAGCTGGAATTTGTACAGCTTTGCTTAAATGCATGTGGTACATTGACTAGAGTCAAACTTGGTTGGAATATATCTCAGCTAGCAAAATGAAAATGGTTCAGCTGGAAGTTCTTTCTAATTGCTGAACTATCCCGAATTCCTCTAGTCTTTTCTAGTCCCAGCTTTACCTGATGGTTTGTAGTTTCACACGAGGCCCTGGTGCCATCAAATGTCCAAGTTGACAGACCTGTATTATAAATATTTGAGAAGATGATATGGTTTAAGCAGAGAGATTAAATGGAAGAGAAGCAGATGTTTACAACACCTTTGATCATATGTTTTATGTTGGGAGTGTGATCCGAAGCAGACCTGTGTGGGAGAGTATGCTGTGTGGTTCAGTGTCTTCACACTTTCAGTAATAAATGGCATTATTTTGTTCTACCTGACAAGCGCTGGGCTCAAGCGATTTTGAAGTATTTAATAATAGAGAAAACTAGGAAAAATTAAGTATAACTGGGTGGAGAAATAATCCAATTATAAATCAAAGTGGTCATTATAAACATATTTGTGTCCATCTTGTATTTGAAACAAATGCGTGTGTTTTCCAGTTTTCATGTAAGTGCTTTTGGAACTGCATTCTTTATGAGTAAGGAACAGTGGACATTCAAACAGGGGTTCCAGCATTGCCTGTGGAGCTTTGGAACTTCCACAGTCCTAGGGTTTTAAAGCAGCCTTTCATTGAACATATTTGCTTGGGGGGAAGCACCCCAGTTGATGTTGGGGGGGTATGTAACAAGATCAACAAAGCAGATGACATGCTGGTCTTGACAGTGATAGCGATTTTCATCTTTGATACCTACATGGGCTTGGTCAGTGTGTCCAGTCCGCTCAATCGCACAAACACAGCAGAATCTGCCCCCACCCCACCTTTTTATAAGCTCACAACTGTGTTTTGACTACCTGGTATCAGGCTTAATCAAGGCCACTTTATTAATTTCTACCCAAAACAAACACACACAAACAAACAAAAGACCCCAGCAGGTAAAATGTGTAAATGGTAGGCATTTAAAAAAATTATTTAAAATATTTTGTCTTCTCAAATCTAAATCAGAATACTTAGCAATGAGCTCTGTGCTAATTAGTAGCAATACGAAGGAAAGGAAATATCCAAGAAAAGATCATAGAAAAAATGAAAAGAAGAACAACGAGGTATGGAGGGAGGGCTTTAGTTTTAGTTCAAGTACACTCCACCTCCTGCCATGGGTTTGTTCCTCAAAGTTATTTAGAACAAGTATGTTGAGAAAGTATAAAATTGTGTATCTCTATGAGAGTTTGCTTCTCAAGGGAAGCATTCAAAAGAAACTAGTTCAAATGAATAATCACGCCTTAATTTATCTGCTGGAGAATTTTTATGTTTCTTTAGTGCAGGCTCACCTGCCTTACTATTTGCTACACATTCACTAAGTTCTGGGACATTTTATACCTGGAATGGAAACCGAAATCTTCTTGAACCCATTTTACAGCTAATACAAGGGAGGGCCAGGAGATTAGGTGTCTGGTCACCAGGTAAAGCAATGATAGGACTTCTATTGGAAGCTGTATCTCCTTTGTGTTCGACCAGAGCTTAATTTTACTACCGTGCCTTAGTCTTTCTCCCTTAAAATTTATTTTTATGAAATATATTAAGACCATGCAGCATCTCTTGGGCACAAACCAGATGAAGAGGAGGTGTGGCCAACTCTGAGTATGTGGAGAGTCCGTGGGATGCAACCTGCACAGCACATCGTCCACAGTGGCGCGACCTCCATGAGACAGTCAGCTCAAGACTGTGGACTTTCAATGTGTTCTACAGAGTCCAGAGCTGTTTAAACTCAGTCCAGTTTTACCCCATATATATTCAGAGGCTTAACGGCGTATGTGTGTAGATGTGTGCACACATACCCAACAAGTCAAGGCTTTGGGACTAGTTAGATTATTTATGATCTAATTAATTGTATTCCCCCAAAATAACTTTTTATTTAATAAATGCAATTATTATAGCTCAGTCTCTAGAATAATGAAACACTTGATAGTTTTTCATGTAAATCATTTCTTTTACTGTTTTTTGGTGTGATATTTTTCCCTCACCTCATTTTCCTAAAATCGGTAGCTAAGAGACAGAACAAGGTAAATACATTTAACATGCTTGCATGCAGACCTGAATCTCGGGAGATATGGGTCCCAAGTACTCTTAGTTCTTTCTTTGACCCTTAGTTTCTCCTTGGACAAGACATTATTAATCTTTTTCTCCTTGAATATTTCTGTGTATAAAATTGGAATAGGAATGCCAAGAAATTATTTAGGATTGTCATGAATATACATCTAGTTAGTGTGAAATGTTTTGAGATCTTCGAAAGAAAGGGAAAGTATATCCCAGACATTATTAGACTTTTTATTAATGTCATTGAAAGAAAAAAGATCCATGAATTGAATAATAAGGTGAGCATTCATTAAGTCAGCATGTATTCACCATGGTCACAGAAAGGGCTCTGAACTGAAAGTCAAGAGTCCTGGATTCTGGCTTGGTCACTGTCTCGGTCAGCAAAGGGGTGAGCACCTCACTGTTCTGGGTCTCAGTGTCCGGAGCTGTGAAGTGAGTGGACTACACCAGCTCATCAGCTCCATTCTTTCCAGGGCTTAGCTAACATTATTCAGGATTTCCGAAGATCTGCACTAGTTACCATAAGGCAGTGCTTTTCAAAGTGTGGCTCCTTGGCTAGCAGCTTTGGGAGCTTCTTAGAAATGCAAACTTGCCGCCTCACCCAGACCCGCTGCACCAGAGCCTCGGGGTGGCCCAGCACTCTCAGGTTCCAGGTGATTGCCATTCATGCTACAGAGTGAGGACCTCTGTTAAAAGTAAAATAAATAAAATACAGTACTTATTCTTAAGAAGCTTGTAATTTATTTCTTTTCAAGTCTAATTGTCTTGCCAATTTCTGGATATGCATATATACAACCTAACATATATTATTTATATAATATTTACGTATACTTATATATATATATATATAAAGTAAATCATGCATGTTAAATTGCTAGGACTGAGACATTTCAGGGTAGTGTCTATGAAGCTAACTGAGAGCTTTCCTGTGGCCAAGGAGCAAAGCCTGTGTGTTAGGTCAAGCTTGACTAACAGCGCTTGCGCCCCGAAGTGCACGCTCATCTCAGACGCGTGCTTATCAAATACAACTTGTTTTTACTTCACCACAGATGTTCTAGTTATAGACAGCAAAAACAAATATTCTGAAATTATGCTCAGGATTTTAATTTTAAAATTTACATTATGTTTATGTATGAGCACCAGGCATGTAACCTGGCGTTCAGATTGTCTCTGTATAATTTTTCTATTAGTCTCGTTCTAAAATTCATGTGCAATTTCAAAAGAAACTCACAGTTGACTTTTCAGAATGCAAATCTTGTTTGAAAATGCACCTGAGCTTTTGAAACATAACTCAATGGCAGTTAAAATTTTGCGGGCAAGTGGTTTCAAATGTGGCAAAAACGCATTCGGGGGGAAAAAAGCCAAAGCCATATATTTTCACCTATAAGTCAAAGGGAGACATCTGTTGATAACAGGGCATCTATTTTAGTTCTCATCTGAGAGATGAAAAACTGAGCTGTAAAACTGTTTTTAATATTGTTTTATAGCTGTGGCTGCCTAGGGAAAAATCATGAGAATTTGGGTAGCATTTTCTTCCAAAAGGTTTTATCCAGAGTGTTAAGTTTATTTGGAGATGTATAACTTAATGAGGCTACATAACGAATACACCTTCCTGTATGACATCAGTGACTTGTACCAAGTGTGAAAGATGAAATGACAGCCTGGTGCCAACACCCTGATCACCCTGGGGCCAGGGGCGCCCGGTGGCTGCTGGCCCCATCACGCAGCCAGCCGGGGAGTGCTTGGCGTTGTTAGTGCCAGCGCTCACTCAATGTAAACACCTTTACTTTCCAGCTGCTGCTAATTGGTTTGGGAATATTTATGTGAGTGTTGATTTTAAAGCTAAAAATAGTGCGGTGATGTTTAAATCCAACTCATTCTGGCTGTCAGAAATGCTCCCGTGATCCTGAAAGTGTTGCTAAAAATGTTCACGTTTTAAAAACTGTAGTAATTAAACTTGTCTGTTGTGAGAGCCACAGATGATATGTTCCCTGCTCAGAGAGCTAAAGGACAGGCTTCTCAAAGTTCTCTTTCTGGTTGGCAGGACACGGCCTCCTGCTGAACTTTTAGAGAGAAGAGGATTATAACATGCGCTAAAGGGAAAAACAAGATACATTTTGATATAACTTTACGCCATTACAGTCCATGCGCCTGGTCACCTCCCTCTATTTGTTTGAAGTTGACATTACAAATATAAATTGTAATAATTTTACTAATAAAATTCAGTATAGAGCTTCCCAAACCGTTGCGTTTTCTAGAGGCAAGTGGAAGGATTTGTAATCACATAATTAATATTTCCAAAGTCTAAAGTTGGAGGACTACAATGGCTCTCCAGGCCCAGTTGTTGGTACCTCTAGCTCTTCCTAGTCAGATTCTTTTTGCCCCTTTATCTCCAAATTTACAAGTCATGATTTTAAAGATTTTTTTCAAAGTTGTTTAAATAAACTATGAGAAAAAATATCATTTTCATTTTTAGATATGTGTGATCTCATGACTCTTCATTTCACCGTGTAATTTAGTGAAGGAAAACTCTAAGTGCTCTTAAATTATTGCTTGTCAATTATTTGGTAATTTTTGGAAAAATTGTTTTTGTGGACCTTGTGAAGAAACAAGCTGCCTTTGTCAGTCAGTCTCGAAGCGCTGCTCTGCTTCAGGGTTGCTGAAGTCAATTTGGAATCGGCTTTGGTCCTCATAGGATGCCCTGAGCACCTGCCTGCCTGCCGCATCTCTAGAGAATATGAAAGAATTCTCTTGCTTCAATATACAGAAATGATTTTGGCAAGTGAACAGACACCGCCCGTTAGTTGAGACGATAAACTGTAGTTACTGCCCTTTATGATAGCTTGTAGCAAGGCAAAGAATTTTTGATGCCACTTTTAAAATAGGAGAACTCTCATCTTAGCCATGCAGGTCTGTGAATGTGTGTGTTCTTTCTGAAGTCTGCAGTTATTGACGTGATTGCTATAAAACTGTAGTCAGTTCAGAATTACCCTAGAGCAGATTATCGCACTGCAATTGGCCCGATATTGCTTTCAAATTCTAATTGACATTTCAATGTATTCTGAGCATTAAGTATGTTGTTGATGTAAACAGAACCTTTACTTACCATCTAACTAGAACTAGGAAAAAAGTCCTTTTAACCTTGCAGAATGTTGATTTGAACCAGAAAGTATGTTATTTTCTTGGCAAGGGATCCAAAGGAAAAATCCACTTGGAATAGAAAGTAAAGAGGCAAAAATAGACAGTTAAAACTTTATAACAAATATCCCAATTTTTTCTTTGACATCCTGAGGGTATATATCCATGCATAATTACAAAGCCAAAAGGAATGTTTATTTTAATTAACTGCCACTGTTAACTGTTTATGGACTAGAAGACTTTATATTGTTAAGATAGTAATACTCTCCAAATTGATCTACAAATTCAATGTGATCCTTATCAAAACCCAGCTGGCATTTTTGCAGAAATTGTTGCTCTGATTCTAAAATTCATATGAAAATGCAAGGGACCCAGACTAGCCAAAACAAACATGTAAAGGAACAAATTTGGAGAAGTCTCACTTCCTGATTTCAAAACTTGGTACATTTTTGGTCAACCGAGTTTTGAAAAAGGTGTTAAGACAACTCAATGGGGAAAAAATAGTCTTTTCAATGAATGATTCTGGCACAACTAGATATCCGAATGCAAAGAATGAAGTTGGACCCCTACCTCACACCATTAACTTAATTAAAAATTAACTCAAAATGGTAATAGGCCTAAATGTAAGAGCTAACACTATATAACTCTTAGAAGACAATATAGGAGTAAATCTTTATGACCTTGTATTAGGTGATGTTTCATAGATACACCACCAAAAACACAAGTCACAAAAGAAAAAATGGATTATTTGAACTTCATTAGAATTAAAAACCTTTGTGTTTCAAAGGGCACATCAAGAAAGTAAAAAGCCCACAGAATAGGAGAAAATATTTACAAATCATATATCTGATAAGGAATCTGTATGCAGAATATTTAAAGAACATTTACAACTTAGTAACAAAAAGGCAAATAATTAGATATTTCTCCACAGTAGATGTACAGATCTCCATTAATCACATGAAAAGATGCTCAACATCATTAATCCTCAGGGAAATGCAAACCATTAGTCACTAGGGATATGCAAAACAAAAACCACCTCATGCCCACTAGGATGTTTACAATTTTTTTGAAAAAGAAAATATCAAGTGTTGGCAAGGATTGGAGAAATTGGAGCCCTCATGTATTGCTGATGGGATGTGAAATGGGGCAGACACTCTGGAAATAGTACAGCAGTTTCACAAAACGTTAAACATAGAGTTACTGCATGACCCAACAGTTCTACCCATAGGCATATACCCAGGAGAATTGAAAACTCATGTCCACATGAGAACTCCTTATTCGTAGCAACATTATTTCACAATTGAACATTATTTTGATGTTCATAGCAACATTATTCATAACTGCAAAAGTGAAAACAACCCAATGCCCATGAAGTAATGAATGGGTAAACAAAATGTAGTCTATCCATACAAAGGAGTATTATTTAGCCATAAAATAGAGTGTAATACTGATAGCTCATGCTAGGACATGCATGAGCTCTGAGATATCACGCTAAGTGATAGAAGCCATATATCTTATGCTTCTGTTTATATAAAGTGTTCAGAGTAGGTAAATCCTTAGAGACATAAAGCAGATTAATGATTGCCAGGAGCTGGGATGGGGGGTGAGGGGGCCCACGGGAGAATGGAGAGTGACAGATAATGACTATGGGACTTCTTTTTGGGGTTTTGAAATTGTTCTAAAATTAGATGATGGCAGTGGTTGCAAAACTATGTGAGTAAGCCAAAAATTACTGAATTGTGCTTTTTCAAAAGGGTAAATTTAATGTTTTGTGAATTATATCTTAATAAAGCCTTTGTAAGAACAAAATGGTGACTGTTAAAGCCCCAGTTGAGCCTTCAGATAATTACAGCTGCTGCTGTGCTGATGTCTTGACTGTACCCCGTGAGGAATTCCACCCCAGAGCTGCCCAGCCACACCACTTCTAAATCTCTGACTCCCCAAAACTATGAGAGACAGTTTATTTCTTTAATCCATTAAATATTGAGATCATTTATTACATGGCATTAGAAAACTAATATAATAGCATTCGGCTCATTCATCCATTAACATTCACTGCATGAACTCTGTGTTGTGTGCTCAATAGAAGGCTAGACACATGCTCAACCTGCATGGAGCTCCCTCTTGGGTAAGACAGACAGATAAGAAAGTTAATGATTTTGACATAAATGCAGTCATCAAATGTTCTGACATGTGTGATAGTCACAAGTTCAAATATTTTGTTAACTTGTCTACCTAAGTATTTTGGTAATGTGCCCAACTCTGTCTCTTTTCTCTGTAAGCATATATGAAGCCCTTCATGATAGTGTGAATGTTCGAGAGCTTTCAAGGACGTTCATCGTTTAGGATTTGGTGACGTAAACTAAAAGCGTTCTTTCACTTTATGCATTTTCTCCTCTTTCTTCATCCCTGTGGAGGCGAGAAAGCAAATTACAAAAAAGTCTAGTTTAGACCAAGTCCTTCAGAAAACACCAACCCCTACATGAAATGTCCCTTCTCAGTCTAAAAGTGAAACACATTTTTTAAAAATCAATTCATTGTGACAGACTGCTTGGGTTGTGGCTCTATGTCTTGTTTTCTTCAAGATATCAACTTAATTCCTTTATGTTCAACTTCTTAATTCATATGTTGTCTTTTTTTGGTTGAAATGGTGCATTCAGATCCATGAATGCTCTGTTTCCAGGTGTGATTGTTGATAATGTGGTTTGTTGTTTCAATGGAATCTGAGTCCATGACTAACACTATTTGTGACTGCTTCTGAGGAGTGGCGTATCTGCAGAATTACTCTGCTAAAGTACAGTTCCAAAGCCTACCAGAGAACTGATGTCTGACAAAAATGAGAATCTAAATCAGGTTTGCTTTCTAGAATCCATTCTCTCCTCTATGTACATCCAACTCAACTTTGCCACGGTCCTAGAGGGAAAGGCCTCTCTGACCCGCTTACCTCTCTGTAGTGGAAGTGTTTACCATTTTAGAAATTAAATGGTTGCTTTTAGTTTCCCTGTGCTGAAGATCATCCTCAGAATCAAAGTCTTACGACAAAGTGAGAAATCCAGATTTCTTTCCCTGCAATAGTCCAGTTACATTCTTGACAGAAGTGACCTTGCCGGGCAACTTTTCTTTATATTTTTATTAGCACCAGGGGGTGCAAGCAAGTGCAGTGCATTAAAGCTCATCCATCACCACCTGTCAATGGCACCTTCTCTTTGGTTTCCCTTTTCCTTGCTGATTTGAAACACTCATTCCCAAAAGCCCATGGTTGAGTAGCAGGAAGCTAAATGATGTATTCCGAAGCTCTTAACATACTGCTTTGTGTAAATGGCCCATCTGAGTATTTCAGAAACCAAACGGGAGAGAAAAGAACATTGAAAGCACTGAAAAGATTAACACCTGTTTCCAGTCTTCAAAGAAATTGGAGCATACTGTATATATCCAGAGTAAAACCCTTTACTCTCTCATGCTGAGACATTTTATTCACATTTTCAATTCCGTATGCACAGCTCCACATCCTTACGGCTTTGTCTCACTACAGGATTCCACACAGAACTTAGAAGATGGAGAAGTTATGATGACAGAACTACTGACATCGCCGAAAACTAAGGATGCATTGAGGTATTCTCTTTATGCAAATAAGAATATTATATTTATTTTAATTTAATGTTTGTCTGTTTAATAGTTTATAGTTTTTATTTCATAGGAAAGATCAAGATAAATAGAATAGTGAAACCTGTCCCAGTTCTAAAATTAATTACTTAATTACTCTTTTCTCTCATTTTCTTTATATGATATGAGAACTTCCTGACAAACATATGTACAAATGAACCTCAATCCTTCCAACTCTTCTGCAACCTGGATTTCTTAATTGCTCTTTTCTTCTCTTTGAATAGCAGTTGAAAGTGAGCATTTCAAAGTTCACTGTGGTTGAGGGTTTTACTTTGACGTTAGCTCTTTGAATATTGCTTTGCGTTGTGTTTTCATAATCTTGCAATATTTTACTTGATGTATGTAAAACGCATCCAGCCTATCAGCCAGGATTTTTCGTGTTTTTAATGTAAGTGACTCATTATATGAAGTCAGCTGCTCTCATGCTCACCAGGACTTCCTTTGCTGTGCCCTAATTTCCTGTTCTGCCCTGACAACTGCCTGGGTTCATATCCCAGTCCCGCTGCTTACTAGTTCTATGAGCTTAGGCAACTCACTCATCTCTCTTTGCATTGGTTTCTGGTCTATGAAATGGAAATAATATTAAAACCTTTTTCAGGGGGTTAGTATGAAGATTAAATGACAATATATGTAAAACATATATTAACTGAATATGTTGAACAGTGCCTGGGTCAGAGTAAGCCCTGTGAGTATTTGTTGCTGTTGCTACAAATATTATTGTTATCGTCACCATCTCTGTTATTATCATCATCATTACCATTTTTTTCTAAGTTGCATAAGGGAAGTAATTCTGTGTTTGGTCGACTGTTGGCTTCAGCACTAGGAAGTGATGCTTCTGAGGCCGATGGCCATTCCCCATTCATTTAGTCAACATGTTCCTTTCGTTCACTCCAGTTACAAATAGGGACCAAGCATTGTACATGGAATTAGCTTTAAAAAAATATGCAATCATTCTTTATCTCATTGCTTTACTGGGCAGATTTTCCTCAAGCTTATAATTTATAGCCATATGACATAGTTACTCTTTATTTAGATTAGGTTTCTTTGATTAATGAGCTACACAATGTTAAAAATTTGGTACAGAAAATCTCCAGAGCACTGTCTTTTTAGAAGCTTGATAAGATTGATTTTTGAGGTAGGCATAATGAATATAATATTCTTATTCTGTTTGCCTTTAATTTCATCGTTTTTAATGTTAGCTTTGAGAGGTTTGCTAACATTTGGCTAAATCTTGTGTGGATAGCTGTCACAGAGTGAACAATTATTTGGTTCATGGCTGCATGAGCAAATCAACTAAGCTTTCTCCTGGTATAAGGAATTGAGAGAAATGGCGTATAGGAATTTTAAAAAATAACTTTCTTTAATTAAGATATGTGTGTATATGTATAATTTAATTATCAAAACAGCCTTTTCACATAGGTTTTATCACCTTTAGTAGGTAAGGAATTGCAATTCAGAGCAATTAAGTAACTTCTAGAGAGATCCGATCGACATCCACCACCCTTGTCTCCAAATCTCTTGACTACAGTGTGCACCATCCCTCACCCCCTGGTATCTTATTTCATCCTACATAACCTGGGCCAGGAAACTTCCAGTGTAGGAGAAGTCAGCTCAGGTCAGTTTGAGGCCAAGTTCAGAAAGTAGAGTGAGAGCAGACTCCCAGCACTCGCAGACTCTCGGGTGGGGAAGGGCGAGAAGGATCTTAGCAGCACGGAACGTGAAGCCTGTAGGGGAAAGCTTGGAGATTCCAGTTCTAGGAGAGGACTTGGTTCTAGCAGGTATGGGATGAACAGGGAGCGATTGAAGAGAAATTAAGAAGCCACTTAGAACCGAGTTCCTTGGTCAGTATTCTCCTGGGCAAGGATGGTCTGATATCCCACAGAGCTTGGCTCAAGCAGAGGACTTTGGATTCACTTCCGTGTAGGTGGCATAGAAGCTCAGTAAATTATTTGCATAGCCCATCTCAAAATGTCTTGAACCTGTTCTTATGTCTTAATTCCCACAGTGGTTCCTCAGGCCTTTGTTATCTCATATTTTAATAACCTTCTAACGCTTCTCCTCCTGAGTCTTGATCTCTCCTTATTCTAATTGATCCCACATATCACCACTGGATAAACTTTTCTAAACCACAGCATTCATGAAACCATTCCTTAGTTCCAAAATTTTTGGATTTAGTTAAATCCTGAGTTTGAACACTCCCTATGTAATCTTGCACTACTTATTTAACCTCTTTAAAATGCTTTTTCATGGAAAATGGGTATCATGGTCACATAGGTGATTGTGAAGATTAAATGAGATATATTACAGGCAATTGCACTTTGCACAATGCTAAAAGAAAGGCTGGGTAAACATTAATTGCAATTGCAATTATTGTCTTCTCACAAACTACAGTTTATTGTAACTATTTGTCATTCTCCCAAATGAGACTCTGAATCCTCCAAGGGATCCTGACACATAGTACAGGTCTTGGAACTTAATG
The DNA here is from genome assembly GCF_021613505.1 of Equus quagga. Taxonomy (NCBI): domain Eukaryota; kingdom Metazoa; phylum Chordata; class Mammalia; order Perissodactyla; family Equidae; genus Equus; species Equus quagga. The sequence continues at coordinate 139,410,683 of NC_060270.1, forward strand.
GAGGTGTGTTTGCTGAGTGAGTGACTGAGAGGATAAAACACATGGCTCTGTAAGTCATAAGCATAACTATTAACTGCTCACCCATCATTAACACAAACATTTTTATTAAAAGAAAAGTAACATTTAGAGGGAGGTCTCCAAATAGTTTTATAATATGCCTCTCTTACGGTGTATTGCTCAATTTACTTTGATCTTAAGAAGAGATTGAAGCAAGAGGTTTCTATTGGGTGTGTTTTGGTTTTTTTTTTTAAATAAAGTTACCCTTTAAGCTTCTTTTTAAGTAGCATGCAATACGTGCAAAAGACCTTTACCTTATCTCTCATTTCCAGCTCATTCCTGATCTCACCTTATTCCTTGACACTTGCCCAAATCAGCCTCCTCCAGACTTACCTCTTTTTTCAGCCTTAAAACTGCCATCAGGTGTTCTCCAATCTTCTCCTCTGCCTCTGATATCCATTCATTTGGCAAATTCTTGGCAGAGTCCTTCTCAAAATATGTTGAACCTTTCCCTGCGTTGATGCGTTACTGCCTCTCAGATCTATTATTGCAGTAATTTACTAATTCCTGTCTCAAGTCCCACTCCCTGCCTTGTCTTTCCCTTTCCTAATCTATCCTACGTATCACTGCCAGCTAAATATTTCCAGACCACAGCATTTGTCACAGCGCTCCTGAGTTCCAAAACCTTAGTGACTCCATTGTTTACAAAATTAAGCATGATTTTTTCAGCGTGGAATTTGGCATATCAGCCTTAGATTTGATCTCAAGCTAATGGTTCAACCTTATCTCCTCCATGTCTCCCCTCTTTCCGTCCCTGCCTCCCTCCCCCTCACTCTCCCTTTAACATCACAGCCAGTCTGCGCGCCCACAAACCACCGCCGTGCGCTGTCTCAGTGCAGACCGTTTCTCCTCCTGAGCTTGCCCTCTCTGCTGCCTCACCTACTCTTTTTATTGAAGATCCTCTCAGGTCCACCTAAAGTGCCACTTCCTTCAGGAAGATTTCCCTGATCCCAGCTTCCTTTCCTGAGCCTGTAGCCTCTTCCTCTGCACCTCATCAGAAAGAGCCTCTGCTTTGAAGCTCACATGTCAAAGTGGTTGAAACTGCTGCTCTGGAAGGCAGTGAATCCAACTGGAGTCCAACATGATGCCATTGGTATAAGATTTAACCTCTCTAAGCATCACTTTACTTCTCTGTAAAACGGAAGTGATCTGTTTATGCATTTGATGTGAGGACATGTTATAATGCCCAGACGGCAATTAGCACTCTGCCTCTCAAGTCATAGCTTATGTTCATTGAGAACATATTACTGTTACTACCATCATTCTATTGCTTTGTATTATTTTTTATCACTGGTCTTCACCTGACCTGAACTCTTCAAGCACTGGCCTTTGTTCCTTGCAGAACTTCCCCACTGGAACTCCTCAATTAATATATGTTGAATTCAGGTGCATTAAGTGAACCCCGCCACCATGACGACAAATTCTTTGTGATTTTTACACAGTATGTTCTCTTCAACAAGACATTTCACCATCAAGGAGATGTCATTGTCATCAAGAGACTCCTCTTGGAGGCCTCTCGATAGTCCGTCTCTCACACTGTTGTGTATGGCAGACCTGCACATCAGCCCCTGGGCACAGCAACCAATCTCTTCCACCGTTTATTACAATCCATTGTCTTCTCTATGTCAGCAGTCTAATCCTGAGGAAAATTTGTTCCTCAATCCTACAGGATTGAAGGATTTTTTGAAAAGTCTCACTGAGGAAATCAGTTGAGAAAAATTGCAAAGTTTGAGATACATTATTCCCTTTTAGTCCAGAAGCTTACATGTTTCCTCAGAGAGTTTGCGTAATCACACTAATAACTGATAGTTATTGGACTCTTGGTATATGCCAGATACTGTTGTATGATTTATATATGTTATGTTCTGTGTCTTTTTCTTTAAAACCAACAACTCTATTAGGAATTTATCTTAATTTCCTCACAATTTTGGTCTTAATTTAAATGATTTACTCAGCTGACTCAAAGCCACCACTGGGATACACTTTCTCTCTCTAATTTCATAAATTAACCATGATTTCCTTCTGAAACAAATTATCTGCCCCTCCCTGCCCTGCGTCCTGTCCCTCGCTCACCCTGGAGGAGAGGCCTATGGCTGAGCTGACTAACCGTCTGTGGAAAGTGCTGTCTGTTTGCCTCGGGTGAAGAAATTAGGTCTGCGGTCCTCTGCAGCTCCACTGTATTCTCTCCCTCAAGCCTCACGTCTTTCTTCTGCTTGGAACCAAACAAAGCACTTTCCGTCTAGTTCTTGCAGAGTAGCCGTCACGACAGGCTCACTGTGAACCGCTGATTCCGTCCCTTCGCCCAGAGTTTTGTCCTAAGCTCTTCAATCAGCGGCGGCTGGGTGCAGGGATTATTGGAATCAGTTTTGTCAGTTGGATCTCAGAACATTTAACTTGCTTGTTACTATTGGCCCTAATGGTTTGCGACTATCTGCTTTTGTTTCATTGTGTCTTAAAAAGTTGTAGAAAGTTAGCTAGTTTGACTTTGGCAAAATCTTCTGACTTTTCTTTGTGTCGCTGAAGTATTTTCCCTTTACCTCACAGTTCATTTTTTCTCTTTTTTACGAGTAGCTGCCAGTCCCTTTTTCTTTCCACTGCTAGAATGTCCTTTCCAGCGCATTCTCTACGTTTTCTATTCTCAGTCCACCTCCAACACATAAATAAGTGTATGCAAGCCTGCTCACTGGCCCTGGGACTCCGCTCTGCAGTTTGCCTAAACACAGAGCCTTCATAGTGGATTTCCACATCCTAGTAGTCTCTCACTTTATCAGCTATGCATTCCAATAATTGTATCCAGTCCTACCTGCTGTGTTTCTCTTCCATGAAGGGTGAATATACAGAGATTTCTGCAGAACTCCATCAAGTGTCTATAACACTCAGGGTTTTTTTTCCCCTTTTAAAATAAATAAATAATAATAATAAAATTAAAAAATAAAATAAAAATACATGGACTAGTCTATGAGGCTTCCTTTTTCAAATGCTTTTCTTTGCATCTTGAAACAAATAATGGACAACTTTTTATAAACAGCGTGATGAACATAGTGCGTGTAAAGCTTGTAATGCTTGTCTGCGTTAAGTAGACGTAATTCTCTGTAAGTGCCTGCATATTATAATCAACAAAATCGAAAGTCTTTTGTGCTTTTTTCTAGGATAATAATATTTTTGAGATAGTAATTTAACATTTTTCAGATATCCTTCTAGCCAAAGAATTGTGACGTTCATATAAGATAGCATAAAAGTTTATTCTGAAATATCGAAAAAGGGAATCTTTTAAAGTAGAAATGAACCTTAAAACTACATCTCCCAAAAAAATTTTAGTATTTTGAAACAATTTTGATTACTTTAACAAATTATGAGGTTTACTTTATTGAGTGATTGTAAAAATACGGCATCGATAATTACTAACTAGTAGGTAGGAATATGATACGTACAATTTATTATGTTTTACGGGAGGGGCCTTGAATGGGGTAAAGAAATATTTGCGAAATAGAAAAAATTGAGAATCCATAAAGCCATCATAAAAATTTTTCAGCGAAATGCTGAAGTCTATACTAGACTAAACACTTAAATTCCAAAAGCCTCTATGTAATATGTACAAGTGCTTTCTATCAGCATGTGGATACTTTATACATTTATTAGGAAAGATTTGTGTTCTGCTCTAAGTACAAAACTATAAAAATACATTATAAAGTAGAGATGATAAAGTTCTAATGGTTAAACAAGATTTTAGTCTCCGTTTTTAGAAATCTTTAAAAGAGTACGGTCACCCTAGAAAGTGAATGTGTTGGGTTTAGTCTTCCTCAAATACCTGAAAATGCACCATAAATCTGTTATTATACGCAAATAATTCCTCCGTGGCCCATTAAAGGCAATACAACTTTCTCTGCCCACTGAACATTTTATATTCAGGACTTAGAATGTGTACCTGTCTATAGTAATTCATATGCATATATTCATCTGTCTATATTCTCAGACAGGCAGTATGGAGGAGAATCTATTTTATCCCACGTTATTATCACTCTAAGATTTGTTTTGTTTCTATCTTTTGTTCCAGGTCTCTCATATAACTTGCTTGACTGAACAAGTTTTAAATATATCAGCAATATCTGAGCAAAACTCATTTGAAGTTTATTATTAGATTTGAAATTCCATCATATTCCACAAATGTTGGAAACTGTGTTCTTTTTTGCAGTTCTTAATAATACATTTGCAATGAAAACACATTACAAATAAGCCTAATCTGGGGCTGGCCCCGTGGCCGAGTGGTTAAGTTCGCGCGCTCCGCTGCAGGCGGCCCAGTGTTTCGTTGGTTCGAATCCTGGGCGCGGACGTGGCACTGCTCGTCAAGCCACGCTGAGGCAGCGTCCCACATGCCACAACTAGAGGAACCCACAACGAAGAATACACAACTATGTACCAGGGGGCTTTGGGGAGAAAAAGGAAAAAAAATAAAATCTTAAAAAAAAATAAATTAAAAAAAATAAGCCTAATCCACTGAATGAGAATATATTTAATGTATTTGTTTTAGATTGCTGATAATTTAGAGTACGCTTCATGCAGAGTGATTCATCAGGCATTTTGCTTTCTTAATGCTGTTCTCAACTTTCCAGCAAAGCGCCAAAATTTCGCCATTTTCAGTCTGGAGCAGAAAAGAATTTGTAGCAGCTGTAGCTCTTAATTTGACATCTAGTTTCAGGTCATTTTCATGTACATAGGAAAAAATAGAGACCTGCTTACGATTTCCATAATGGGGATGTTTGCTTCAACTTTATCATTTTTCCTCTGGCAATTCTGTTTTCTCTCTCTGGGGTTAAAGGAGCCAATAATTGTTCACGGTTATTATTTTTCATCTTTATAAAAACTTGTTAGTTCCACCCTTTATTACTCAAAAGCTCCCACTGCCTTGTATATTCAGTCACACACACTATCCACGAATGTTTCTAGCTCATCCTTTTCTTAATCTGGAGTAGGTTAGGTGGGTCAGGCTTTCCATTTCTTTCTGTAATACATTTTCTCCAGGCTTTGCAACTCCTTTTTCCACCTCTAAAAATAACAGGAGGTGAAAATTTGGAATTGTTCCATTGAATACAACTGATGCCTTATTGAGAAGCAAGTTAAGTTTTGATTTGTAACGCTTTGAACATGCCCATATGTATTACCAAATGAGGCTTCACAGTTGTTGTAAAATGTAATTCTGTGCTTTTTCTAATAAATACACATTTTGTTTCACTTTCTCTCTGTTTTGGGGAAAAAAGCCTACTTTACATTTAAGAATAGATGTGCTTAATTCTGTGTATTTTATCATCTGTGCAGTAATTTTCAAGTGTGTCTCAATGGGGAGAAATGTCATTTTTGTGTGCATCTTTTTAAATATGTTGATTTATGCAGATTAAGTTAAGTAGGAAGTTATTTTTGTAGGTAGTCATTTCCATTTATTCTTCTTCTAGGGGAAAAAATAAGAAATCAGATGGTCTTTTAAACATTTTATTTCCTGGATCGTCTGAACATACCAGCAAATCTCTTTTGATTTCACCTCTGCTGTTGAGTTGACAGTAGTTGACATAATCCTAAAGTTTAGTTTTTTGGGTTTTCTTTAATGTGCCTCATCTGTTTTTTTAGCAGAGACTCATCTGTGCTGTTATTTTTTTCTGCCCCAGTGATATGACAAGAACAGTGGAGATTTCTGGGGAAGGAGGCCCCTTGGGAATACATGTAGTCCCCTTCTTTTCATCTCTGAGTGGAAGGTAAGATGTTTTCCTTATATCAGAAGTTCATGCTAATGAAAGACTTGCTTGAGCTCATTTTCCCAAACATTTTTCACAAGAGGATTAAGTGTGTATCTCTGTTATACAGATAGAAACCTCAAGATATACTTCTGTTGGCCACTTGTATGTTAGAGACAGAATAAAATCATTAATTTCTAGGATGCAATGGACAAGAAAAAAATCACAGTTTCTACAATTGCAATTAATGATGAAGTACTTTCTTAAAGTATTCTTATCAGAGATGCATAGTAAACAGAATCCTTGGAAAGGATTTTAACGTATTGGTGGATGAATTTTGCAACTGAATTTTTTAATGTTCCAAAATACACTTCAATAAGTGAATATAGTAATTCCAAACGGATATTTCCTGATATTCCTCATGTATATAGAACTTAGAATAACAAATATTGTAGCATTTTAAGAAGCTGTATCGGAAACATATGTTTTGATGATTTTAGCTATTGTAACAAAATGCCGTCGTGCTATTTATTTTTTTCTAAAATAAAATTTAATCAATTAGAAATAATTTACCACGTCCTTTTGAAATTTTAAAGACATTCTATTGCTAAATCCACACTGGTAAATGGTAATTTAGATGGTGTCAGCAATTCGTGAAAGTCATGTCTCCCTAAATGGACATAAAGCTTGTTTTACTGATGGAAATTACAGTGTGTGCCTGAGAGTCCACAACAGAACTATTATGACAACCTTACAAAACTAGTATTAGATATTATGTCACTTTTCAATGAGATCACTGCCTGTAGCACTAGTTGATATTGACAAGGGGTATCAGACACAAGAAAATTAGTTTCTCACTCATATGACATGATTTTAGTTAATTTGCTAAATTTATTTTCTTAAATGCATCATTGAAAAGGCAGAACACTTTATTTTAGCTTCGGAGATCAAAGACCATAAAAGTCAGCTTATTTTCTCAAGGTCACATACAATCCAGATCTCCTGACTTGCCTGCACTCCATTGCTCTTTCTAGAACAAGGATTTTCCCAAAGGTTATATAGTATTAATTTACTGGTTCCGAATATTTGTTCAGTTCAGTCTGCCATATAGTGAGAAGAGCAGATTTAGTCATGATATTTTGGTTGGCATCATTTTCAGCAGGTAGCCATCTGCTACCTATAATTGCAAAGTCATCACCTTTTTTCACAAATAACATCTGATGCCAAGCTTTTGCTGGAATGAATGTTCCCTAAAAAGAAATGAACTGAAAAGCTGGTGGCTCTTATTGTCTCATTTCCTGTGTGTGCTAATAAGCGTGTTTATAAATGTTATGGGTTACGGCACAGGACAAGCTGAGGTTGTTTTTGATAGACAGGGAGAGTATTTACCCAGTTGTCATGAGAAATTCTAATGGCTTTTGGCAGAAGTGTACTGATCGAGCTTTGTGAAATACCAGAGCTGTTAAATTACTAGGCCCTTTAGCTTAATGGAGCTGGAATAGAAACACAAGATCATCCCACTTTCCAAAACATGAAGAAATATACAATGTGACAGTCACCATCCTTCATTTTCAGTAGTTCGGAAAACAGGTTGACCCCGTAGACCAGAAATCACCTTCTCTGACTTCAAATGAAGGAAACACACGAGAATTGATTGGTTCCCTCCCTTTCCTTCCTGTGCCTGATTTCGAGCACACGCCTTGTAGGACGGTAGAGAGAGTGCTGGCCTTGGATGCAGAAGGGTGGGATTTGCATGTCTGCGTTCTCTTTTATAACCTTGGGCAGGTCCCCTAAACCTGCCTCTCGTGAATTCCTACTTCACATGAAGGTTGTGGGGATTAAATGACATTAAAAATGTGAAAGCTCCTTGTAAAATACACAGCATATGAATGTGTACATTATCAGTATTGTTATTATTTTGGCTAAAACAGAAAGGCCTGGTTCAGAAATGAACTTCTATAAGTTCATGGTCAACAATTCGGTAACTTGGCGAAATAGTTGTATAATGTTTTTTTGCTCTCCACTTGTATTATAGAAAGGAAATTTAATTAAAAGCATTAAAAATAATATGGAAGTGGAGACATGAGCCAATAAAAGTTAAGAAGTAATGAGTACAGGCTGAAATAGCACACTTAACTCAACCCATGTGTCTAGATGCAACTGGTTGTAGAGCGTATCAGACAAGAGTCTGAATTCATAGTGCCATATGGCTTCACTGTGGGCAGGGGGAGCAGGTGAGTTGAGGTCATAGCAGTATACTTAGTTCTTAATTTCCTTCAATTTATTGGTTTGTGTCATTATTTTAAATTAGAATTTACATTTAATTATTTACTAAGACTACTGTAATTGGCTTTGCCTCCAATTTCTTTTTTATTTTTTTTCTTTTAGATAAATACTGCCACACCTGTTGTGGAATCAGAAACCTAATCTAAGTTAGCACACCCTGAGTACCATGTAGTGGCCGCTGTAGAGAGACGGCCCCAGTGGATTCCTTAGAGACCGCAGCACAGGTGCCAAAGACCTCCTGTGTGGAGGGCCACTAGCTTGCTGGTAGAAACAAAGCAAATATCCAAAACACTGAGTTGCTGCAAGTAAAAAGCAACTTAATTCATTTATTTTTTAAAAAGTAATGTGGTTTTGTTTTAAGAATTAAAAGCATGAAATCTAATTGTTTTTCAGTAAGTAAAGATAATATAACATAGCTCCGTTTCATAGTAAAGACAACTAAATATGAAAGAGAAGAAGGAAGGGACGGGTGAAGAGTAACACATAACGTGAGGAGAGGAGATGTTTAGACAAAAACGCTAAGCTAGTAGAATGGCTGAGGCATGTGACACAGTGAGAGAAGTGGAAGGGGGCAAGGAGAGGGCGGGTTGGTGCTGAAGTGATTATTAGAAGAGCAAGAAGCAATTGTTACCCTCTTATTCTGTGGGGCTGTGACTTTCGGCATCCTTTATCAGTGCTCATTAATGTGAAGGAACTGGTTCGTCTCAGCCTCGACAACATTAATCTTTAAATCCTGAGAATTGTGGTCCCAAATGAGAAAGCCACCACAGCCCACCCGTTTGGGGCCGTGAGGATAATGAGAGACTCTCTTCTGAGTCTTCGATACTGGTCTGGATGAAACCACACTGGAGGGAATTCAACCCCTTCCATGGAATAGAGAAGGCAGGAGTGGTGTGTTGCCAGGAACCAAACTAATAAGATCAGTCAGTTTTACACTGAACCAGAATTACCTCTGACACATAGGTTTTACAGTTGGGCTTATGCTGTCAATAAATTTTTCACGGAAAATCAGGTTATTTAGATCGGTGAGGTTCACATAGCATACTCCAGCTGTAATATGCCAGCTAAATTGCAGCCCAGTTGCCTGAAAGAATTAATTCATCTCCCAAAATGTGAAATTAAATCCTAGGGAGTAACATTACATGACTGATGATGTACTGAATTAAATTAAAGGAAGACTTGAATGCTTGTTAAAAAAATACCGCTTACATAAACTTGTTTATAACCGCATGTGAGCCTCCTAATGGATCATGCAGTTGTGAATACACCATAACAAAAATCCAAAACGTGAACTATTAGGGGATTTTTTAGTTTAGGAAAGAAACACTATTTTGTTCTTTTTTTTTTTTTTGCATGTCAAATAGTTTAATTTTTAATATCATGTTACGAGATTAAGGTAGGATTAGTATCTTAAAAATATTAATTTGAATCTCAGATCCTTTATCAAATAGTAGCTGTGGCCCCTTTTCTCTTTCACACAGAATATGATTAATCTATGAACCTACTAGAACTAGGAAATGAAGCGTGGCCCCTCACCACACACTGTGCCTGTGATCCTGAGCCTTCCCGGCAGTAGGTGGCGGGACAACTTGCTCTTCTCTCACCTACCTTAGCGTCCTGTACTCATTCAGCATTGTTGAAGGAGAGATCTGAGCACCACCGCCAGGCCTCTCCTCTTGCTGTCTGGAGATGCCATGAGCTCATTTCACAAGACTGAGGCCATGGAGGCAGAGGCCTCACTTTGGAGCAACTGCAAACAGGAAGATGGGTTTCTCCTCCACTTTCACTAGAGGCTGCCCTTTTTCCATGGCTCACCCTATTAGTCACACATAAAATATGCTCATATTTTATTAAGAGTTGAGGTTTAATGCAAAGGGACTATGTAATAGCACATGAGGCCCCCGCACAAAAGAGTGAAAAAGTAGAAAAACAAGAAGATGAGGGAAGGGAAGATAGCAGTTTCTGCACTCAGCCTAGCAGATTCCTCTTAGAGGACGTATCTGTCTTTCTCACTCTGGGACACAGCGAGGACCCAGACATGCCACCAGAAGAAGAGAAATCCCTCAAGTGAGAAATAGCCAAAATATACACAAATTTTGTTTCTTTTAGTTTTTGGTTTAGATGCTACCAATAGGTAACAGAGTTGCACACACACACACACACACACACACACGTATATAAAATTTCTTCTTTATTTCTACTGATGTAGTTTTCTTTCTCCTTTCCTGTTTTTCCAATCCCCCTTCCTCCCAGACTGTAAGCCACAGCCACAAAGCACCAGGAGCCTCTGGGTGTCTTCTCCGAATCCAGACCCTTCCTGGTTGAAATTTTAGACAACTCTTCCCAGAGCCCTGCCTTCCTCATGTCACTGTCTTGCTCAGAAGCAGCGGGTGGTGGGTGTACAACTCCAGCCTCATCAGATTAAGTCCATCATGTGGTGTTCAGGGCCCTGCCATGTGGCACAGGCCTCCCACTGAGCGTCAGCTCCCTGCCCCGCTCCTCACACACGCGCTCACACAAAGGCACGGGGCCCAGCCAGCCTCCTTGAATGTTCTCTCCTCCTCGCCAAATCCTACTCATTCTTCTGATCTAGTTGACATCCCAGTTTCTCCCCAAATCCTTCTATGAAGACTCTAGGCTTATTGACATCTCCAGTTTTTAAATTTCTACTATGCTCGGAGCCTGTACTGACCATTGTGCTGGTCCTATGGCCTTGTCTCATTCTCCTCCATTCTGAGCACATAGAAAATAACCTGTACTTGATTCAGTGGCTCCAGCAAATGGGACTGAACTTCTTTCTAAACTGAGGAATATAATCTCTGCTTAAATGTTTACTTCTTGAACTGCAAGTTATTGAAACAGATAGTAAGACTGCAAAAAATTGCAGTGGATACCTAACCCTCTCCCATTACTAAACTTCCAGTTGCCCCCTTGGCGCTGACTCAGACTTGCTCATTACAGTTAGCCCTTCTCTGAACCATGAGTTCTTCATGCCCTGCACCCCACTGAGCTACTGGCCTCTCCTCAGTGTACTGCAAGCGTGAGAAATGGGATCGTAGATTAATGCACTCTGCTGGGTGTTTATGTAGATTTGTCTTGAAGGACCTTTTCTCTTTTAGTGAGTTGTGTTTTATGTTTTTGGGGGGATTTTTTGCTAAGGATTTAAATAACACACGTTTGCCTGAATATAAAGCATAATTTCTTTCATAAATAGAAATCAAGACTTATTTCTGAATAGTTGCAAGTGGAGAAATAATTAACATATTATTATTCGGTAATTCTGTTTCAACCTAAATTTTGCATTTAGGATTCTAGGACTCTTCATCCGTGGCATTGAAGAAAACAGCAGGTCCAAGCGGGAGGGCCTGTTTCACGAAAATGAATGTATTGTAAAAATCAACAATGTGGACCTCGTAGACAAAACCTTTGCTCAGTAAGCATTTTTCCATTTGTTTATTTACTTTGTTGATCCCTAGAATGCTTATGATCATTACTAAGCTCATTATGATCAAAACCGTAGGTAGCATTTCTGGTCAGTTCCCTTTGATTGACCCCAGAATGCCCATTTTCAAATCATGTTCTGCGTTAGCACGCTCAAGGGTGGCCCGCACGTGGCCCTGACAGCCTCCAGAACGGTGGCCTGCAGAAGGCAGCGAGCCCTCCTGCCTGGCTGTTTTTCTGGGGCATTGAGAGATGGGTTTGTTTTTCTTGGGCTATGGGTCAGTTAGATTGGAATTTAATGACTCTTTTCGCAGACTGTTAGTTCAGCTTATTAATTAACTTACTTGGTGTCACAGTCTTCCTTAAACTAAATATCTCTGAGAGATGCCCGTGAGGACTCACCAAATAAGAGAAACAAATGGAAAGAGTCCAAATGCTCTCCCTCAAGAAATCATTTCTCTGCATGTGAAAATGTTATGGGAATAGGTTCTTGTACCTAAGAATTAGAGTATGTGGCAGGCTGCATACGTTTTTTCAAATGTATGTTGGCATTGCAGTGGGATTCTGGAACAAGGGAATAAATATGAATTCTCCTTAGTAATATTCACCAACCCCTCCTGTTTCTGACGAAAACCACTCATAATATATCTTCTCTGTGGCCATTAGTTGTCAATATTGGGGGCGGGAGTGGTTCTGGGTGGGAGTTGTAGGTTGTAGGAGGGCAGTGGGCACTGGCTGCTTAAGTGTGGAAAGCAATGAAGCCTTAAGAGTCTATTTTTGAAAATAATGAATAATAGACAATATTATAATTATTATTAATAATGATGTTATTTTTATATACCCCTGTGCTTTTTACAAGGGCTTGATAGATAGGAAAGGCAGACAGTTTATGCCTATTGTATAGGGGTGGAAATTGAGGCTCATAAAAGTTCAGCATGGAGTTAGTGTGGAGTACAAACTGACCTCTGGTCCAGGAACTGACCAGAGGAGCTGGGCTGTCTATGTGAAATCTTCTCCCTCCTCCGCTAACAATGTAGGGTATCACACACTTCAGTAAGGTATATTTTTTCTGAAGACGAATAAGTGTGGAGGTGGCATTCCAGGTTGGGATGGCGGTTCCACTGTTGTCAGTGAAAGAATCAGGCATCTTCCATCTTTCTGCTTTGCCAGCCTTACCACGTGGCTACTGTCTTTAAGTTGTGTCATGGTCACAAGATGGCTGCTGGAGTTCCTTTCGTCACTTCTGAGTTTCAAGAAATAGGAAAGAGAAACAAGATAACAAAAAAGTTTCTGCCTCCCAGATGAGCCCACTTTCCTCTAATCCCCCTTCACTTACAGCTCATTGGCAAGAAAGGCGGGGAAGGGTAGTTATTTACCTAGTTGTAAGGCATAAGAAGGCATAAGGAAGGAGAGGAAAAGTCGTAGGAAATTTGAGGAAAAACACAAAGGGCTAAGACAAAAAGCAACAAATAGAGGTGTATAAAAGAATAAAAGGGAGGGTGCATATTGGATCGACCATCCACTGTGACATTCAGCTCCACCAGCGCATCTGCCAGATGTCTTGGAGAGGAAATCTTGGACTTCTGGAACACGACTCGTGTTAGAGAAGACCTGTGCTTTAGAATGCAGGCCTAAAAGGAGACCAATTGATAATCTGATCAATACTACAAAATGATTTTTTTTCACCTAAAATTAAAGCCTCCTTTTCTGTTTACTTCAGTAATCACTTCTGGATAGATGTTCCGCTTTAGAAATACTTAAAAACTGTGGGTCGTTAGATGAGTTACTTAATCTCGGAGCCTCAATTTCCTCATTTTGCAAAATGAGAGCTAATTATACTTAGCTAAGATTAAATGAGAAGATGAATTAAGAAGGTTGTTAGGAAGATTCAGTGAGAGAAGTATGCATGTTAACAATGCCTGTGTAGCCCAGTGTGGGGCACCTAGTGGGCAAGTCATAAGTGTCACCTAGCCCTTAGTCAGCAAAGTCATGTTGGCGGTAATGGTGATGCCACCTCCCGTGCTTGCACTGCTCCGCTGCTCCCATTGCCACGAGGTGGGCCGAGTTCGACTGTGTGCTAGAACACAGTATCCTTACACATTTCCTGCCTCTCCTCCAAGGGCTCAGGATGTCTTCCGCCAGGCAATGAAATCTCCCAGTGTGCTCCTCCATGTGCTTCCACCTCCACACCGGGAACAGTATGAAAAATCTGTCATTGGACCTCTCAACATTTTTGGTAACAATGATGGTGTTTTGAGAACGAAGATGCCGCCTCCTGTCCATGGAAGATCAGGAATAAAGACAGTTCATCTCACAGGAGCGGGCAGTCCTGAAGAAGATGCGTCAACTTCCATACCACAAAGCAGGAGCCCTCGAGTACCAAGAGTCGGTAGAAACGCATCGTCGCCCTCTCTCTCCCCTCTCCTGGGGTTTGGCAGCAAGAAAAATGCAAAGAAAATTAAGATTGACCTAAAGAAAGGTAATTATTAAATTATGCTTAATAGCATTCTATTATTGTAACATGTAAAATTGGTTAAGGGAAATGCATTAAGGCTAATTTTGTTAATTCTTCTTTCATTTAACTGCACCAAAGAATAGATTCAAGTGTATACTTATGGAACTTAAATTTCTTGAAATTGTTGTACTTCCTTATTCTTTTCTTCTGGAGAGTGTAGATTATTGAAAACAAAATAGTAAAGACATGTTGGGGAGTGGTAAAGAATCATTGCAAAATTGCGAGAAACAGAGCAGTATTGTATCACAACTTAATACTAAACAGGTGCTAAAATTAAGCTGTCCCTGTTTTGAGCAAGATTTGTGATTTTTGAAGCATCCTTTAGGCCAAGTCCAAAAAGCATATTGTTTTGGGTTCTCCACGTGGTTTCAGACCAGCAGAAAATTTACTCCTCAGAAAGTAAATATGTGATAATTGTTAATTTCAGTCATTCAACATTGAAAACAATTTTTCAAAACATGCGTACAAAAGCATCTGTAACCTTTCCTGTCTTCATCTTTTTCAGCTTTTCTGCCTGTTTCAAGCACAGATCAATGAGACTAGATCATGTGCGTGCATGCATATTTATGCAATATTATATACACACAAGTATTCATGCACTTCTGTGCTTCTGTTTATTTTGTAACTTCTTCTGATAATCCCTTCCCACACGGTAAACTTCTGAAATCCTACACGACTTTCAAGGCGCAATTCAAAAGAAACCAAGATCTCATAGATTTCTGTTGGATAGTAGAGAATTTAATGATCATGTGGTACTTTTAGGATACTTAATAATATATATCAAAAGCAAATCACATGTACCTTTGATAGAGATTATTCTGAAAGATCCTCTTGTCAAAATTTCAACCCCCTATAAGAAGTCTATACTGGGAAGAAAATGTATTGACTAGGAGGCACAAATATTCCGAAGTGCTTAGCAATTAGGCTTTTATATATATGCATCAGTTGTGTTTTCCCTACAAATTATCCAGCTATGTATAGACATGGGATAGAGTGCTTTGAGGAAAGATGAATCAGACACAGAATGAGACCTTAAAAATCCATCAGAAGGCCTTGAATGCAAAAATAAAGAATAAAACATCACAGCTGTACTTTGGGAAGATTAATCTGACAGCAAAAAGAGACACTGAAGAAGAGACCAAACAACAAAAGATCAGTTAAGGGTGCATTGCATCTGTCTAAATGTAATATGTATGCCTTAATGGCTGCCTAGATATGCGAAGGAAGAGAAAGAGGGAATACAGTTATTCCTGAGGTTTTCAGCTAGGACGGCTTGTACAATGGGGCTGCCATTGCTAGAAACTAGAATTTTAAGTAGCTGAGGATATTTGAAAAGGCCAGCATCTGGATTGGAGAAGCAGTTTGTAGGAAAGTTTGAAGCACTGGTGAAAGTATGTGCATGGTGATATCTAGGTAGCTGACACCGGAGGGATTGGGTCAGACAAAGAGATTCAAGTGGCTTCCATAGGGAGATGGTAGTTTGGCTTCTTTTTTGCTTCTTTCAAGGGAGATGGCCAAAGCAGAGCATCTAGAGGACAGATCCTTGGAGAACATCTATGTTTGTGTGGGAGAACAGTGGGTAAGAGAGAGAGAGACAGACAGACATGATGTGATCAGAGGTAGGAAATAAAGATATGAAAACCGTGGGGGGAGTTCATGTCAGGAAGATGATTGATGGGAAGTGTCAAAGGTAGAGAAGGGGAAAGATAAAGAGTAGAAGGAATTACTGGATGTGGTCATGGGTAGGTCGTTCATGATGGAAGACTGAAGAAGCAGTAGATGGAGGAAGGATTCTTTAGGGTAGAGGAATCTGAGCACACCTTTAGATAGAGGGAAAAAATAGGCTGGAAGAGAGAGATTGGAGATACAAGAGAATGGGGCAGGGGCAGCAAGCATGAGTGAGGGGACAGTGGGATGCGGTATACAAGGAGTGGATGCTCAGCCAGAGGGGAGCTGCAGGTGGGCTGGCCCATTGAGAGCCTGGCGGATGCTGTCAGATGGGCTTTTGCTCCTCAGGAAAGTAGGAAGTCAGGTTATGGTTTCCTGAGAAGCCTCCCATGTGTATGGATAACATATGGCATTTCTTCTAGGACCTTAATAAAAGAAAGTGTTACACATCTGTATTGGGCCCTAAATTCACCTTGATACCATCGTGACCTGTCAGGAGCTGCAATCTGTGTTTGACACCAGAACAACTGAAGTGTATTTAAAATATTTTCCCGAATGTAAATATGTCACTCATTCTTCATTAATCTAAATAAGTAGATTTTACTGTAAGATTGAATGTAGTATTACTCCTGTGTAAGATGACCATGCATTTTCCTGATCTTGTACGCTAGGCCCTGAAGGACTTGGTTTCACTGTTGTTACCAGAGACTCTTCCATACATGGTCCTGGTCCCATTTTTGTAAAAAACATTTTACCAAAGGGAGCAGCAGTAAAAGATGGCCGCCTGCAATCAGGGGACAGAATCTTGGAGGTAAGAACTAGAAATAGTATCTTCCATAAAATATTTATTGGTGTTTAAATCAATAAGTATATAAACATATATATTAAATTTGAATACAATATATTGAGAATTATTTCTTGTAGACAAGATAAGGACTTTAATTAGAAAACTAGTTAATGAGAAGCCTAACTTTATAAGTCCCCAGTAAGAGCAGTTGATGTGGGGCCAAATAATACTGAAAAGTTTTCCCTATCTTCTCTTTCTTCTACCTCTTAGTGTCCCTGGGGAATTTGGATCAGATCCAAAAGTCCATCATTTATTCAATTAGGGCTAAGAATTTGAAAGTCATACCAAGCCCTGTAACAGTTCCTTTAAACTTCTTGCAAAGATGGGCCAGTCTGTTTCAAGTTGATCTATGCCTACAGAGAAGTATTTGGAATACCCAAAGCAAGAAGCTTTTTTTTTTTCATTTCTTTTTGTTTGGTATCACCATCTTCCTGGCTAAATACATATTGTCATTTACTTTTCAAGAAGTCATATTCATTGAAACTGGCTGGTTCCCTTTAATGTATCAAGGCATGGAGCAACACTATAGTTTTTTGTGTAGTTCTAGATCATGAAAGAAAATGCACCAAATGACTAATGTTGCTCCAAATTAGAATCTCCAATAATCTGTAGTAACTTGGTGACTGTAATTTTCTAAACGTGGGAAACACTGTAGAATTACAGCGAAAGACTCTATTTCCAGAGGAATTTGCCGTATGATAATGGGCCATTTCCCCTGTTTGTATTATGTAGAAAATGGTGCCAGTTAAGCATTTGAACCTGCATCCTTCCTTTTTGAGGAACCATCTCTGGAATCTGTCAGTTTGATTTCCCCCTCATAAGAATGTAATGTCTTAGGAAAACCGCTGATACTAATTACTGACTGTCCAGCACCACAGTAATCCTGGGCACTATGTTATTATTGGTATTATAAATGTGGTTGGTCTGGGCACATGTGTTCAGTATTCATCTTTTCAGAGCTTTGTTGATCGTGGGAGCCCATTTGCTGCCTACTTTCAAAAACCATCTAGGGTAGAAAGATATAGCAAGTGTTGTAATTGTGGCTGCTTGTATGATTGCATGCATTAGGTAAATGGCAGAGATGTCACTGGACGGACTCAGGAAGAGCTTGTGGCCATGCTGAGGAGCACCAAACAGGGAGAGACAGCATCACTGGTCATTGCCCGCCAAGAAGGAGCTTTTCTGCCCCGAGAGCTGGTAATATTCATATCCCAGTCTCACTGAATTGTCAATGCAGAGCTTACTACACTCTGGGAATTCACAATAGCTGAGAAATGAGTTCTAAATCACAAGCTTCATTTGTAGCAAAAATTGAATCACATCAAGAGTATTTTGCCTCATTTGGGGTATCACAGTTTTAGGATGTTGATGTAGTGAGTTGGGTATACGCAAACAGTACTTCTAGGGGACAAATTCAAACACCCTTTCAAGGAAGCAATTTAACAGTATTCAACTAAATACAATAAATACACATACGTTGAGTATGTGCTAGGCCCTATGCAAAACACAGTCAGCAAAAATGCTCGTGGCCCTACCATAGTGCAGTTTGCAGTCTAAAAGGAAATAAAAATATAACCAAGTGATCAAGGTGGTGGAGATTGTGAGAGCAAGCTGCAGAGTGCTCCAGTGACATATAATGGGGACTTGAACCTGGTCTCGAGGGCTGGGAAAGGCATCTCAAGCGTGAGATTTCAAAAGTCTTATTAAAAATGTCTCCCCGTTGACCTAGTAACTACACTTCTAGTAATCAGTCCTAAACTGATCATCAAAGATGTGGAAAAAATTCATGTACATTGATTTTTTTCCTAAAGTCCTATTTCTTGTAGTGATGTATTGGGCACTGTACAACCAGAAGTATTAGTTAGATAAATAACTGGATAGTTCTCCAGTGAAATATAGTAAGTACTTAAAATGGTCTCTGTGAAGAATTGATAATAACATGATAAAATGTTCCTAGTTTATTATTAAGTAAAACGTTGGGTATAAAATGATACGTGCAGTATGATCAAATTATATTAAAAAGTCAAAAAAAAAAAAGAACTGGTAGGAGATGCACCCAGATTGTTGAGATTATGAAAGATTTTCATTTTCTCATTTTTTTACAATAAACACATTTTATTATTGAAATATTTACTTAAGAAATCTATAGAAAAGTCAAAGGACTTTTATGGCTAATAAGAAAGAGGAACTGATGTGACAAAAGTATTTTAAATTACCCTTGTTTTTATTTTATTTCCTTTGACTCTATATAGGAAATGATGAAGGCACATGTAGGTAATATGAGAGGTCCAAGGGTGGAATCTTCAGAACAGTGGGGGTTAGTTGAGAAAATTCACTATAGGTGACCTGAAAAAGAAAGTTTAGGATGCATGATAATTGTTATCAAATATGTAGAGAGTTATTGTATGCATTAGAAAGTAAGCCATCTGTTTAATAGTTTATGTCCATTAATTTACTTATGTATTAATCCAACAAACGATTTACTGAGGATCTGCTGTGCACTAAGTTTGAGGTTCTTAGGACGCAAAAGTAATGAAGACTGATTTCCTGCCCTCTTTGAGCTTGTACCCAAACAAGTAGTTGGAAGTGATAATGTTACAAGAACTTTCTAACTATTGGAGCTGTCCAAGAAGGAAATGGGTTATTTAGAATATGGAAACAGAGCCTGCCTCACCATCTGTCAAAGATGCTCTAGAAAAAATTCTCCCATTGATACAGGGATAAGACTAGAAAACCTCTACGATATCTACTCTGAGCCTGACATTCTGTTACATGTGTTTATATTCACATTTGAATACGTGACCCTCCTGAGTCACCTCTCACAGGTATTAATGCTCGTTAGCGCTGGCCAAAGGATCCTCCCTCCATGTTTCTATGGCATGGGGTTTCCTTTTGCCTCTTCCTTTTCTTTCCATCATCTTAGCCATTTTTCCTCATGCCCTATTGTGTGCTTTGGGGAGATCTGTGGTAAAATAAGGAAGGGAAGATATGTTGCCCACTTCCTCTCTTCTACTTGACTCCTCCAAACCCAGCCATTTTGGATGGTAGAATCCTGAATGTCTGTCTCATCTCCTCCCTGAGGCTCCTCACTTTTCCTAAAGAGAAATGCTGCCAAAACTTGAATTCCAGGGTTTTTTTCCCTCTAAATTCAGATGAATTCTTTTTTCACTTCTTTATTTATCCAAAGACCTTCATCTTTTTCTGCAAAGGTCAATGTGAAATGAAGCAATACAAAAGACGGCAGCATGTATTCATAGCAGGAAACCTTCTCACTTCTTGTCCAGTTCTCTGGTTGCTGGAGACAAAAACTTTTAGAAAACCTCAGTGGGACTATGTACTTGTTTCAGGGATGAGAGAACAGGGAAAGAAGTTTTGACCGTGTATCCCATTGAACTATGGTCCTGGAAGGAGTAAAACCCTACCTAGAAAGAGAAACGCTCCAGCCAGCCCCCGCACGTGCAAAAGAACCCAGTGACAGAGCTCCAGCTAGGAACTCAAGCCCTCAGGAGCCCCTACTTCCTATCTCATAGTTCCTTATACCCCTTTCCATGTGTCCTCTAGGATTCCCAGCTCTAGAAGCTCTCTTCCTCCCCAAGGTAAGGGAGAAAGGGTGCTGATCTTATTCCAATTTGAAACTCTGAATGCGTTGTCAGTCAAAAACAATTACACCTGGAAGTTACTTAATGGAATAAAAATTTTCAGACTAAAGAGAGCTGAAAGAATCAGTGAGTCCAACTCTAATTTTGTAGTTGAGCAAACCAAGGTCCAGTGTGGCTGAGTAACCTGTCCGTGGCCCCACAATGAGCAGGAACTAGAGGCCTAGGTTTCTTAACACTTGGCATCGTCTCTGGATTTCAGCTCCCTTTACTCAACTTCCACATTCACCACTTATGGTGTGACCTACAGCAGGTCACAAAGTCATACCAAGGCTCAGTTTCCTGGTCTGTATCATAAGATTGTTGTGAGGATTAAACGAGATAATATATGCAAAGCTCTTTGCATAGTTTCCGGCCAGTTGTAAGTTCTCAATATGTGTTCGCTGTGATTATTTCTTCTAGTACATTACCACTTCTGTGGTACTGTATACACAAAACTATACTTTAGATACGTTATGGGGTTTGCCTAGGACTAACCACTATTTTGAACATTGATTGTTTTCTTTTTTATTATTTTAAAATGTATCCAAAATACTGAACTACAAACAAAATTTTTATAACCAATCAAATCTGTGTCAGGCATCCTGTATATACTATTTCACTCTCATTTAATAGAAGTTAGTAAAATTTGATTTCTATCCCAGAAAGCAACATCATATGCCAAGCCCACCAGGGAGCGTATTAAATTAATTGTGCAACTGTGAGATTATTAGGGCAAATAATATTTGTTCTCGTTGTTTTTAGTTTTATACAAAATTTGAAGGATAAGTGGTTAGTATCCATTCTCTTAGAATTCTCTGGCAAATAGTCTCGACTCTTTAAAAAATATTTGGCTTCTAACTATCCAAATATGTGGAATATTCTTTGGAACCACAGCAAAGCAAGGGCGTTTGAGGTGTACAAGCGCCTAAGTAATGTGGACCCAGAATCTTTGTTTGGGAGAAATAAGAAATAGTATTCTCTCTCTGGTCCAAATGCCTGCCCTGAGTGCTAAATAGCAAGAACCCTACAGGAAGTTTAAAGAGAGGGCATGTTTGGCATGCGTGGGGCTATTTCAGGGGGAATTACTTCCTAATGTGGCGTGCCCTGGACTATTTCAAAGAGCAAAATGAAGAACCGTGTGCTATGTGATACATCTTTTTGTTTTTCTTTCAAAAAATTGAAGGTGGTTTCACTGTGGTCTCTTCCCCCTTATTGTGATGGATGTACACACTTGACTTTCCATCGAAAATCTGGCAGGATGAAGGAAGGACAGCACTTCCTGCTTTTGTCTTGTTCTATCTCCTTTGAAGAAAACAAACTGTGTTTGTTGTGTTCCTGTCCTGAGACACCGTACTCTCCCTTTTGTTAAGCCTCGCTATTTCATGAGCTCTGTATCGCCTTAACAGCGCTGCTCTGCCTATTTTCTGACACTTAAGTCTTCCTTCCTTCCTCGTTATCACCAGCTTCTTGTAAAGTCTTAACACTTACAGCCAAGGGAGCATGTGGTCAGCAGATACACAGGACATCCCGATACAGGATGGTCTCTCAGATGTGACCCTCTGTCGTTCCAGAGCCCTTAGCATCCATTTCCTGGTCGTTTCTCCTGACCTGCCACATGAGAGAGCTGTGCTGAATTCTTATATTTGCTGGCCCATGTCCTCCTTCCTGAGCAGTTGGTTAGTATCACAAATTTAGCAGCACATTTTGCCAACCTTCTTTCCATCTGTGGCAAGCTGGGTTGAAAATCAATCAGAGAAATGTATGTAATAACATCACAACTATTTAGCTCTTATTAGTATCTTTACCAAAAGAACTGTGCTTCAGAGGTAATCTTTCTAGACTCCCAGCCTGGAAGATCCTTTGATCTCCCCACCCCCCGACTGAGTGAGAGTTTATTAAGGAGGTGTTCACATAAGAAACATTTCTGCAGAGGGGACTTCAAGATTAGTGTTAGTAATAGAATCGCAAGGTGAAAATGCTGTGTCTGCGTCTGCGCTTGAAATGGAAACTTGGCTACTTAATCAGTGGTTTGTTCCGTCTGTTCTGTAAGAGACACAGTCTGCAAGTTCCTTTCCATCCCTGAAACTTGAAATTCTTTTCTTCTCTTGCAAAGTGTCAAATAAAGCTATCTTTCCATTTAGGAAAGATCCTGAAAAACTCCATGTTTTCTATTTATTTCATGCCTTTTCTTTTTTACGAGCTTCAGAGAGAGAGACACTGTGTTATTTGCCATGTGTGTGCATGTGCACATATGTGTATGTCTTCTTTCGTTTATTGGGGAGGAAGAAATATTCTGCCATTTCTTTGTTAACCTCTTTAATGTTTCATGTTCTGACCTGCTGCCTTATCTTTAAATTATCCTGAAAATCGCAGCAACCCCTGGTGGGTAAAACGAGCTGAGAAAATTTCAAATGTATTTATAATTTCTACCTGCCAAGTTTTCCTGCTATTAAATGCCGGCCTCTGCAAGTGGGATTAACTATATTTCAAGCCAGCAAGTGCTCCTGCCTGGCGTGATTGAGATCCGAAAGTTAGCTGTGTCTGTCATGCTGATTTGACCTTCACTTAGGAATATTGCTTTTGCTGAGAAGAAAATGATGCACACAGGTGTGGAGGCTCCCTTAATCGTTACTGAGCTGAATGGATCCCAACACTGCCATCTTACCAGTCCCTGTGGCCGCCTTAGCAAACGACATGTGGCTCCAACTCCTTCCGGTTTGCTGTATCTTCTTGCTAAGTGAAAAATTCACATCTTCAAATGTCAAATTATTTAACGTCATGAATCATGCAAGAATTTTGGTTTGAAATCTTAAATGAACCTCATTTAACTGTTACATTATTTTATCCACGTTAGCTATTTGATTCAAATGATTCTGTGCTTAATTAACCAAGGTACTTAAGGAAGAATGAATATTATAGCAGTTATTTGTGGATAAGTAGCAGAAATTGAAGGATGATTTTAGAATGATTTTTCTACCTAAACCAAAGTGCAAGAGTTGTGTTTTAGAATTTAAATAATTATACAAAACCAAAATGCGTTGCTATGTTCTATAGATTCTCCAAGTAACACAGTTCTAGTGACTTAAGATGGAGTCTTTGCTAAGATATAGTCTCCATTTCTGCTTCTCCCTATAACAATTCCCATTTCTTTCTTACATTTCCATTCAACCAATATGCATTTAATCCTAGTCAAGGCTTTGCAACATGAACTCCAGAAATGAATAAGATGTGTTCCTGTCCTCAAGGAGCTTCTAGCCCATAAGGAAAACAGGTGATGAGTTGACCAAATTATGCAAATAAAGTGTTGTCGGAATTCAAAATTGGGGACCAAGAAAACCTTCAAGAACATGACAGTATTTGAGAAGGATTTTGATGACTGAGTAGGATTTCAAAATGCCGAGCTACAGGGGGAAAGGAAATACCATCTTCAGACACTCAAAGATTGGAAAATCAAAATACATCGAGAAGATAGTAGGCAGCCCAACTTGACAGATTACTGAGAAAGGGGCTAACGTGAGAAGTAGTGTTGTCTGGAATAAATTGGAAGGGGCCAAGAGATGTTAAGGATACCTGCTAAGAGCTTATTGCAATTCACCAGAATGTAATGGTTACTAGTTGGCATCTGGGATCAGTCAGACCTGGGTTGAATCCAGGCTCTGCCACTGATTGGCTGGATGGCCTTGATTAAGTTACTTCCCCGAGCCCCCATTCCTCATCCCTAATATGAGGATCAGATTATTGTTTACTCAAGAGACTGTTTGTTAGCATCAAATGAGATGCATGTGAAGAACTCAACAGCGCACACAGCATGCAGTTCAGCACATGTTACTTGTTATTGTCATCAGCATGGCTCCTCTGAATGAGAGCTATTAAGTGCGGAGTTAGGCTCTCCCACGCAATGGGAATACAGAGAGAGAGGTAGAAAACTTTGTTTTTGGCATCTGATAGATGTTGGGTTGATGGAGTGAGAAAAATCAATAATTTGAAAGTTCTGAGATTGTATGTCTAGAGATAGCATTGAAAAATGTACAGGTAGGTTTGGAGGAGAAAATAGGTATTTTTGTCCTAGAATTATATTCCTTTCATGGATTCCAAGCTGGTCTATGGACCAGGGATCGGCAGCCTTTTTTTCCTTTTCCCTACTCTTCAGCTATTCCAAGCTTTTCTCAGTTGTTTAAAATGTTACCAGTACCTTCTCTTTGCCAAATATGTGCTATGAGCCTTCCCTCTGCCTAGGACACCCCTCCCATCCCTTTCACCTCACCAGTCCCTAAGGTGTCTCCTTACAGGTCACTGCCGTGGGCAGTGCTTCCTTGAACCCCCAAGTCTGGGCTATGGAGCCCCGTTGAGCTTTCCATTCATATTCAGGACTCCCCTTGCCATGAGCCTGAATCACACACTGTTAACATTTCTCCCTTAGACCTAAGAACTGTAGACAAATAGCAATTAAGAGCCCAGGTTTGCCCGTCTCATGGCCTGAATGTGAATCCCTTCTTTGCAATCTCACCCAAGCTCTCTGTGCTTCAGTTTCCTCATTTGTCAAATGAGGACAATAACAGCACTTACCTTCCATGGTTGTTGTGAGAATTAGCTGAGCACAGAGGCTAACATTTGGTAAGTGTCAAATAATGTTAACTTCTGTTACTTCCTGTGCATGATGCACACTGTATGCTCAGTAAATATTTGTTGACTGAATGAATGAAAGCTGTGCATTATTAAAGCAGATGATATAGAAGGCTGGAAAAAATATTGCTAGGGAGCTACTCCCCTGATCCATATCTAATCTGTATTTAATGCATTATCCAGCCTACTACAATTATTTTCAATCAAATAAAAAATATATGCAGATACTTCCTCAGCTTTCACGGCATTAGCTATCTCTAATTACAGCTACACGAGACAGGGAGGATAAGGATAGTTAATATTGAATGTAAATGACAATGTAGACAGTTGAAATTATGAAGACATTTGCATAATCTAGTTGTACAGTTTACTTGTACAGACATAAAAATAATGAGTACCGTTCCTTATATTTTTAAAATATTAGAAGTATTTTTAAAGTATTAAAGTATTTTTTTAAATGCTTCAATCTTGTTTTAAATTTTCAATTTAAATTTAGCAATTTTAAAATGCTACAATAACTTGTTGGAACAATGGTTCTCCAAGTGTGGTCTCAGACCTGCAGTTTAGCATCACCTGAGAACTTGTTAAACATGCAAATTTTCAGGCTCCCTTCAGACCTAAGGAATCAGAAGCTCGAGGGGTGGGGCTCAAAGCTGTGTTTTAACAAGACCTCCCAAGAGTCCAGTTTGAAAACTATTGGAATAGTGGCTTTGTTATAAAGAGCGTAAGGTCTCCAGCTGACTAGCTTCAATAATAAAATTTTCAACTTTCTATTCTGCAAACAGTGTCTTCTCTGTGAAGAATATTCTGTGCAAATTTCCAGCCCAAATGAGTTGCGTCTCTTTGGCCACGTGCCCCTCATTTTGGCGAAGGGCCAGCACTGAGCACAATCCAGTTACTCAACTCGATTACACCTGATTCATTCGGGCAAACTCAATTGTACTCGACTTTTTCAGGCCCAACTCGATAGTGCTTTAAAATTTCCACCCTCAATTTGATTGTGCTCAGAATTTGTTACGTGCCCCCTTGTAACCTGTAGATTCAGACACCTACCAGAGGGAGGTCCTTCTCTGGAAGCTGAGGAGAAGGAGTTGTTGGTATTCGTTTGCAGTAATACCGCCTCCCTCTTCCTTCCGCTTCGTCTCCGACGTGGAAGGCTGGAGGGGAAGGTGTGCCCCTTTGGCCGGTGCCTGGACCATACCCTACTATCCCCTTCAGCAACCGTGAAGGCATGTCAAAGCTTTCAACGCTCCTAAGAAAGTGACGCTTACTTACCGTCACAAAGCAAGCAGGCTTAGTTGTTCCGTTTATCTCATTTTAAAGATAGGGAAAATGAGGCACGAAGGGATTGCCCTTTACCAGAATTTACGATTTGTCAAAATCAGAACTATTTTTTAAGTAAGACTTCTGCCTCCCTGAGGTGAGCATGAGACCTTCTCACTCGCGCTGCGGACCGAGACACCAGGTCCTTAATCTTCACCAGTTTTCTGGATGCGTTCAGTAACCAAAAGGCTGAGGGATTAACAGTCATTTGCTACTCCCCAAGAAGTACTTGTACCTGAAAGAATTTTCCTGCACCTTGTCAGCAAAATCTAGTCTTGATAAAATAGATGATGATAAATGCTCTGGTTGAGCACTGTTAAAACAGATGGAGGAAGTGCTGGCCATTTTGCCTGGTTGTATGGCTTCCAGGTGTCAGAAAGAAAATACTTAATGTCTTTTATCACAAGACTGGTTTTGTTGGAGATTGGAAGGTGGTGGAAGGAGGAGTGCTCTGTGCTGAAAAGAAGCTCTCATGACATTTCAGAGGACTGGGGCCTAATTACATTCTCTTGCAAAGTTAAGAATGAAGAGCCGTGAGATTTGGCTGTACTCTCATGGCACAGGACATATGTCTTATTAGTGGCCACTGCGGCCATGATTAGGCTTCCGGAGTCTAGAAAAAAGGAAAATATTCTGAATATACATTTTTAAACAGCTCAGAAAAAGGAATGTTGTGACCAACCACAGACTATATCCTTCTCATTATCCTGTTAGCCAAATGTTACCAGTCATTTGTGCCAGCTGTTGGTATGGAGCAGCTGGATAAGAAAGTGGTTAGACACCTTGGAGGCTGACCTTGATTTGCCTAATTACCCCTATGCCTGTGGTCAGTGCGTTTGGTGTACGATAAGGAAATGCATTCATTTTGTAAAGGATATTTAAAGATTAAGGGGAAAAAAGGTACTGCCTTAATTGATAGTGGCTGACTTTTCCAGCTGTTATCAAAGCAAATACCACGTGTGTGAAACTGCCACTATAGTCCGTTTCATTTTGAAAGTATACTTAGAGGTCTGAACATATTTCATCTGCCTCTTTTTCAGGGAAATGTGTGATCTTTATCATTAAAGAATATCAGCTTAAGATTGCCACTTTTTTTTCCTAAGGGCTGATAGAACAGAGATAGACACTGGAATAACAATCTGTTGCCACTTACCTCTTCCCATGCCCCGTCCCCAAAGATTCTCTGGGCAATGACTTTTAAATATGTTCTCATTATTTTTAATGAGTGTGCAGAACGTATGACGCATAATGCACCAGTAGGTAGGTGCTCTTTTACTGAACCTGTCAGATATAATAAAACATTGAAGGAGTTAAGATGCACTTTTCTTTCAGATATTGTAATTATTTAAATTAAGATGCCGAAGTACAAATAACATCCTATTTCATTCCTACGCTGCCTAAATGAAGCCCCACCATGGTCCTAGTTCTCTCTTTAAAAAAGAATGTTTTATCCCAAACGTTAAAAAGACAAAAGAACATTTAATATTGTCATGTCTCTTTAAGTTTACCCTTCTTTAAATCTGCCCCGTGGCAGGATATTCAATTATAACCGAGTTCAATTATGTTTCCTGGCCACTTATTGAGTTATATGGAGTTTATCACCTAGTCTTTCCGTAATTAATTCTTTGCATTTCTTAGAGGCTTAGGACCTAAGGAAGGATTGTTTAATAGCTGGAAATGTTGTTTCAATTTTCTTAGAGTTCTTCTGTTTCTCTTTTTCCTTCCTCTCTCCTTTCCTGTTTTACTTCTGACCTATCATCCTGCCTTTCTGGAAGCAAATGACGCTCAGTCTGGTATCTCTATTGCAGGATGTCTTTATTTCTCCGTGGCATTAAAGTGCCAAATGGTGATGAAGAGGAAGGTAAGAGTATACTACGTGAACTCACATTAAAATGCCAGGTGGTAGAAGAAGATGATAGTAGAAGGAGAAAAACATCAGCCCCAAGAAGAACAGAGGCCCCCCTTGCTGGTCGTTACTGTGTACGTGTTGGACCTGCGGCTCCTGGTTTACGGAGCTGTCGGCCTTGGCCCCCTGCAGGTGTGTTAGAGACTTTCTGCCTGACTCGAAAGGCCTCACCTCTCCCTTCTCTCCTTCCCAGCAGCTACATATTTCATCTAGAGACCTTTGACTTTCCACTGGAGAGGAAAAACACACAGAGACAAACAAGTGAAAAAACCCAAAATGACAAAACAAAATAACACCCAACCAAAACCTCTACCCCTGGGCTGCTTGCACGCCACCTCCCTGAAACCAACGCTTCTCTTCCTTGATGCTCAGAAAGACTGATGGTCAGGAGAATTGTCTTCTTGGGTCCCCATTTCCCTCCATTTCTGGGTCCTCACTGATGATAACAGGACCCACTTGTTCAATAAATATTAGCTGATCAGATACTTATTGCTCATTTATCGGTGCTGGCTGCTATGCCATGCACTGGGTGTTCTAAGATATACTGAAAACTGGTCCCTGAACTCTAGGAGCTGATAGACAATGCTAGGGGCCATTAGAGAGACCTGATAAGAATATGGCATAGCACATGTCATCTGTGAGGAAAGCTAATAGGAGGGAAAGAGTTGCACGAATTTAAGGAAGAAGCTGGGAGGTCAATACTGAACTAGAAGTTATAAAAAGGGAGAAATCAGTAAGGGCTTTAAATTCATGAAAAAATTTATGAGGTGGGGCTCTGATTGGGTTGTAGACAGATTCAAAGAACCAAGGAGAGAAACGCTTCTGGGGATGTGGAGAAGCACAAGCCAAAGGCAGGAAGGAAAACTGAGGAAAAGCAAGGAATAGAGAAAAGGAATATTTTGATTATAGTGATAATATTGTTGGCTCCTTATGATATCATGTGAGCCAAATTTGCAAGTCCATAACAAGATCATTTCCAGGGATAATATGGAAAATCCATCAAATGTGAATTCAAGATCTATTTGATGCCTTCTTTCGTAAGACCTGTGTTCGTAAGTTCTCTGTTTATAAGTTCGATGTTTGGGCCTGTTCGTGCAGCTTGTGTTCAACTGGAGCATCTGCTGGACTGGAGGTCCATGATGGCTTCCCTCACCTGGCTGTCAGTTGGTGCTCGTTGTTGGGCAGGGCACCTTGGTTCTCCTTCATGTGTCTTCTCATCTTCCAGAAGGCTAGTCCTTACATGGCATTCCCAGGACAGCAAAAGCAGAACATGCAGGGCCTCTTAAGGCCTAGCCTTGCAAGTTGCACAGTGTCACTTCTGCCTCATTCCCTAGGTCAAAGCAAGTCACATAGCCAGTCAAGATCCAAGGGAGATGCAGATAGATTCCACATTTGGATGGAAAGAGCAGCAAAATCACATTTCAAGGAGCGTAATTCATTGGGACCAATATTGTTACAATCCCTCCCATTAGCTTAGGACAGTTGTTCTACTGCAGAATGAGTGTTGTCCAGGGATGTAAGATTCAGATTACCAGCCCAGGACTGCCACTAGATGTTTGAGTTTAGAAAGGTCATTTAACTTCTTGGATCTTACCTTAAGTCCACTCACAAAAATTTTATTTTCTTTCTTTCTTGGTGCAAATACAGTGCGAGAGATGCAAAGGTTAGATAAAGCCTGCCTCTGTCCCTACTTTGTTCTTTAGCAACGTTTTTCCCCATGATGCTCTGGCTAAACATCAATTCCTGTCCCTGTTCTAGGTACACTTTTCCCTTTCTGCTCCCATCGCTGGTAGACCTTCCTGTCCCGTCTTCTACAGGGGACACCCACAACCTGGACTGGAGACGGGCAGGAGGAGTCAGATTGTGTAGACAGTGATAAACCAATACTCACTAAAATTAAATTATCGAAAGAAAAAGTAATTTGACGGTAAACAGGGAGAAGAGTTTCCTTATCTATAAAATGAGGAGCTTGAACTAAATTGTACCTTAGATCTCTTCCTACTGCAAAATACTGTTGTGTGAATTTCTTTGCATCAAATCTTGGCATGACGTTCAATGCAATAGTGTCTGACTTACGAAGGATCTGTACATATGAACGGGCAACAGGGGTCCGCCTCTGAGTGTGAGTTTGTTCCACAGTTCAGAATGCCTTGGGAGCATTTGACCTAAAGAGTACCTTCTCCTAAGTAAATGTAGAGCTAACGAATTGCCAGCAGACGTCTTTCTCTTGGCCACCTTTCGACCCCCTGCTGTCATGGTGTTTGTTGCCACAGTAATTAGTAGGCACAGATGGAGCCCTTCTTCCAGTACTCTCCTGACACCATCACAGCTGTGGGTACCAAGAGACTTCACTCCTGTTGCCAGCTTGGAAGGAAATGTTTTCCTTCTTTCCCAAACTGGATGTTTAGGTGTATTTTCCCATAGAACATTCTGAAATAGAGCCCATCCAATAGAAAGTAAATTATTACATGCTGTTATGTTTTGGAGATGCTGTGGAATGAACAAGCTCTGTTGGCTAATGGAAGCCTAGATACAATTTACCAGTATTTCTTTTAAGGAAAAAAAAATGTTCTAGTTGCAAGAACCAAGTTTATGAACAAACTTATAGCGTGCAACCTGTTTTCTAACTAGAAATTGCCTTGTCTATACCCACAGTCGTCGTTTATTTAAAGCTTATTTCCATTAGACGTAAAGAAAAGTGAATAAATTACAAACACTATTCATTACGATTTTGGCCATCCTTAATGCAATAAAAATATCTCTAAATTCTGGATTCTTCTATTGGAAAAATATGACTGTGTCAACACTAGCAACTTGTTGAAAACTTGGCAGATATTTTTAATGTAATTATTAATGCAAGCCACCTCAATTCTTTGGTACTAGACAGGTTGTAAATAAATGATATAAATAAATATTAATGCAATTACTAACTTGATAATTTTATGTGCCATGTAGGCATGCAAGGACATTAAACAAAGACGAAGGCTGCTGAACTTGTTCATGTGTGAGGATGTACATACGGTGACTTACTCTCTGTATCCTAAAGAGACAGAAGTACACTAGATCGAGCCTTGTCTTCAGCTGCATAACTGAGTATGACTGTAAAAATATATGTATGTAATTTTTCATGGTGGTGAAGTTAATAACATGTCACTATAATTTGTATACTTCTAAAACAGAAGCCAAATCATATGCATCCTGGTTGGAAAGAAAGTAAAGACGAAATAGCTATGAACAAGCCAGTGGCTCACTATTTCAAAGCCCAGCCTTTGCTGTCAGATGGCAGTTCAGAGGTTCCTCTTTAACCTGTAGGGTTTCTTGCAGAAAAGAATAGCGATAGCGTGTAAATGTCTTCCTTCCTTCACAAACCTTTGAAAACGTAACCGGAAGATTGCATTGCCTCTCACCCTCGGCTCTCAGTAGCTCCCAAGGGAGTTGGCATGTCTTATCAGACGGGAGCAGCCTGGCGAGGGCAGCCAGCACATTGAGAGGCCAGGGCAGTGGATGGTCAAGGCCACCGGGCAGGTAGTGAAAGGCCTCTTGCTGTGTCAAACAAATGCAGTTTCCTTCCTGGCTTCCACGGGAGCTAATTTTGTTTTTTGCCTCTCTTCTGATGTAAGAACAATAAGGATTCCTAAAGCCAGTCTGCCTGTGAGAGGATGTGCATTAGATTATCATAAATCCACAGATAAGAAGTGCAGTGGTCAATGAGAACAGGCAGTCTTGGATGAAATAAAAGGTTTAATTGAAAGAACCGTCCCGGGGGAGACAGATGATTGAGTGTGGTATTGAGTAGACATTAATTACCATAGACTGGAGTGGAGAAAGTGAAAGGAGGACTATGCCATTGTTTTTTAAGTTCTCCAATCTATTTCCCTTTAAGAGACTGTGGGAGATTATCCTAATAGAATGCTAGGGGAATAGTGAGGTTTTGCTCATACACGGTGTTCTTAGAACACTATTAGTATTTCTTAGGAAGTTGCAGCTGAATTTTCTACTAATACAGATATTTTTGTCAGAAGTTAGAGATCTAGACAGGGTACAAAGTATACAGTTACGCTGAGTAATGTATGCCTATTGTGTTGAGTTATAACTTATTAGTAAATGATTTGCACTTATTCATGATTCCACAGTCTTTTTGATTCTCTGATTATTTCCCTCAGCTTGTTCTTTTAGTAGGTTGGGTTTTCCTTCTACAGTGTAACAAAAATAAGAGGTTAAAGAGGCATCTGAACAGACGGTCCCCATTAAACCCCAGACGGCTTGCTCTGTATCACTGCAATATGGCTGCCTTTGTAAATCACGTGTATTTGTTTAGCCCATGCCCTACTTGTGATGTGGCTAAGATAATTGGATGAACTTTACATCCACAGAGACAGAGGCTGCGATCAAGGGCTGCCTTAACAAGAAAATCATTGGTCAGGTGTCTCTTTAACCAGTTATTAACATATTTGAATTATGACTTTAATTCTTCTTTCAGGTCAAATAGAGTATAAAAAGTATTCTGGATTATCTGTGTCTGATGTGCAATGGATTTGAAAGGACAAAGAGGAGGAGATACCAAATGTATTAATGTCTTACTTGGTATTTATTCACAGTGCTGCCCAATTTAGTTAAAAAAAAACTGTCAAAGCAACTTCTGGTTTATTTGCTTTTCAGTTTTATTTAGAACAAATGAGTTCACTCAGAAAGTGAATTTAAACTTTTCAACCAATTGTTTAGGAGTTGATATAGACACAGTCTTAGTTTTAAATGTGGAAAAAAAAATGCTTTTTTAGGGTTAATTTGAACAGGGTAGTTGCCAAATAGTACCAGCTGTCATAATAAAGTAGAAGTGAATGACAGATTTATTCCACCCCGTATCAAAACTCAAGAGCAGATATGGTGATCAGATGAGCCAAAATAAATGTGAGTTCTTAGAAACATTTGCAAGCTATTTTCTTGCATAACTCAGACTTTCATAGGCATCAAAGTGCAAACAGGTCTTGATGAAGCTTAGCACTGTCATAGAAATGGGAAAGGGGAATCACTCTATTGCTATAGATGCTCCAAATGCACTGCCTAGTATTCCAAAATTCCACTTGATGATGGCGATCGAATATTGGAACTTAAGTAGCTGTATTTAAACTGTTTTTTAGTATTAGTGAAAAGGTGGCCCATATTGAGCTACAGTGGAAGAATTAACTGATGTAGCACTTGTCAGCAATGTTCTTTAAATAATATTTACCATGCGTTTGTTCTCAAGCATGCATTAGGATAGTTGCTAGTGGTATAAGTATAAGAGGAATGGTTCTTGATGCCCCTGAAGTCCTTAAAGATTTATATACTAATAAATAACCATAATATAACATGATTAGTACTGTAAGTTAATTATGTATAGAGTGCCAAGGAGGCCCAGATGAGGGCCCAGGCACAGAAAGCAGGTGACAATTGAGATGAGCCTTGATGGGTAAGTAAGAGTTTGCCAGTGGGTGTCAATGTGGGAGGAGGGGAGAGAATGATGTTTAGGTAGAGAGCATCTCATCTAAAAAGTAAGAGAAGCTCTTTGTGGCCTTTAATTAATTAATTAACTTCAATTCCATCTAACAAACATGCTGGAAAGTTTAGGCTAGAAGTGTTAAAATGATGATGTTTTTGGCTAAGATGCAAGACATAACTGTCACTTTTTTTTTCTGACCTTTTAATACCATCATTTCAAGAAGGGCATTGTGGCAGAGAAGTATCAACAAAATAATTTATAAAGTCATCCTGTAACAAAAATTTATTATACACGTGCCTCCTGCCTGAGGCTAAGCTGGATTCAAAGTTGAACCTGATCCTGTCTTCGATGAGATCACAATGATACAGTGGAGTTAAGACAGACACACGGTGACAAATAATTATAAGAATAGAAAATGATGAGAATCGTAAGAATGAGAATACAAAAGTAAAATGGGAGCTCAGAGGAGGGCAAATTGTTTTCCACTGATAAAATCAAGGAAGGAAGAGGTGGCCCATAAGCTGAGACACAAAATCAGCGTGTTTGGAAATAAGTAAAATTTCTTTTGAGGTAAAAATAATTTCCGCGCTTGATATATACACACATACATATGAAGTAAAGATTTTTCCTTATGAATGATTAAGTATTGTAAAAATTATAGGTCAATACCATCAGGAAAATGCTTGACTAAAAAGATTGGCTCACTCATTGCGCTTAGATGAGTCCTCCTTTCTCGTGTATCAGCAAGTAAAAATGGTGCTGTGAGGGACTAATTAAAAAAGTTAATTCCTTCGGCATGATCTAAAGTGAGATAGCCCTTGTTTAGTCTGACGCACACTTGACTCGGTAGGAAAATGAAGATCCGTTAGTCCAGGGAAGAAGGAAGTTCGGCTCAGTCTACATCCAAGGGAATATTGATTGGAAGTATGCTGAACTTTTAAACTTCTTGTAATTACACACTGATTTGACAGAAATTAAAGCCATAGAGATGGCTCCCTCATCCTTGTCCTGCTTTCCTATATCTGTAACAGCAGAGGAGAGGAGCATTTGGAAGATGAATACTGCAGAGGAAGAGTGTAAATTGAAAGGCAATGTTCAGTAGCCCAAGCCAGTCATTTAGGGCTCTGGGGCCACCTGAACAGTCCCTTTGAAGAACCTGGCAGGAAATTTGCAGGGATGAGGGAGGAGGAAATCTTCTCAGATCTAAGCCACCTACTTCTTCTACTTTGGGAAAATCCCGCAGCCCAGAAGCCACTCTGAAAGTCAGACCATCGGATGGTGTCTTAGTCTGATGGGGCTGCTGTAGCAATACTACGGACTGGGTGGGTTATAACAGCAGAAGCTTCGTTCTCGCAGTTCTGGAGGCTGGAAGGCCAAGACCAGGGTGCCAGCATGGTTGGCTGAGGGCCCTCGCTGTATCTTTGTATGGTGAAGGGGCTAGGGAGCTCTGTGGGGTCTCCTTTACAAGGGCACTAATCCCATTCATGAGGGCTCTACACTCATGACCTGATCACTGCCCAAAGGCCCCACTTGCTAACACCGTCACACTGGGGATTAGGATTTCAACATGTGAATTCGAGGGGGACACAAACATTCAGATGAGAGCAGATGGATATGTGTCAAATAGAAAGCGCGATACCAAAAAAAGGGAAAGACATGATTAAGAGAAATATAAGCCCTATAATATATCATTAACCCTTGATATCTCCTACGTGCCAAAAAAAAAAATGCCACCCAGTTGGTGAATGGGATTATTGGTCTGAATTCTTCCCTTCCGTATGGTAGCATTCTATATCCCCACTCTTGTCTTGGTCTCATGGAATGTGGAGGGCACTTTTGCAACCATACCCTGTGGACTTGGCCGTGTGAATTCATTTGGCCAATGAGATGTTAGTGGATGTTTAAAACCAAAGGTTTTAAAGGTACTTTTGATTTTGCATTCCTGTCTTTCATCCTGTGAGAAACACACTTCAGGTATCCAGTGGGCTAAGGAAGATGAGAAATACATGGGGCAGACATGCAGCTGATCCCCAGCTCGGAGGCAAGCCTGCCTGAGCCCAGCCTGGACTAGCCAAACCCCAGTCAACCTGCAGATATGGGAGCCAGAAATAAATTCATCATTGTTCATATCACAATTTGGGGATGCTTTGTTATGCAACATTTTCGTGGCAACAGCAACCTAATACACTCATTCACTTTTCCTCATTGATTAACTCTAAGTAAATTTCCCCTCTCCCTTCAATTTGTGTGTAGTAGTGAGGATAGGAAGATATATCCACATTTTAATTTTCATGGGTCTTCATTCTCTATAGAACCTAAACGACTTCTTATTTCATAGTCAGTTTTATCTGAAAGTTAATTTTAACAGAGTAATTGATTTAATTATTAAGATAAAAGGTGAATTCTATGTCTTTATCTACAAATGGGATGTTATATATATGGTAAGAACATCCTCATTACGATAGTAAACATGTACTATGAATTTAAAATGAGTGTTACCCACTGAGATTTCTCCATCTCTATTTGGAATTTAAGATTATTCATCATGAATAGTATGCTAAAGGGGATTGCTTTCCAGCTGGAGTCTCATTTACATGCAACTCGACATCAAAGAAAAGGATAGGGTTAAAATGGTTATGTTTTTATCATTTGATGTTCTTATAAGCCTTAACCAACAAGCAAACTCCCCCTCCCCCAGCCCCCATGAAAGTACCTATTACTTTCTTGAGACCATGATAGTACTGGTACTGCACTGGAGCATAATTTAATAAACACGACTCTCTGTGCCTTAACATGAAAGAACATTTACTGGATCCTCTAGGGTGAACGCAGGTAACTGGGATGTAAGCCCTGCCTTTAGAATTCTTGAGTTGGGAAGAAAGCTGTATTATCTTTACTGAAAGAGTTTTGTGCCCTAAATAATGAGACATGTTCTTAGAATGGAGGGTGTTATGTGGAGCATTCTTACACTTTTAGTCTAAGGGTTTGAGATCTTATTCTGTGACTATAGCACTTCCTAAGATCCCAGTGAAAACAACCTGTAATTCATTGTCTTTGAACTAGCCACAGAAATCTCCCAATCCGAAACTAAGAACAAATTTTTCTTTCATTTCTCATAAGGAAACTAATGGTTGTTTATTCCCCTGTATGGAACGAGGACTCCCTCGTTCTAGAAGCTTCAGAATGCACTTGCTGGTCTGCATCTTTCAAAGCCTCTCATGAGGCTGTGCTTTCCTCCCATAACACTTTCGTGGTGTTGATGCTGATTGTGACAGATGGCGTGTACACAGAGCGTGATGCAGGAGTAAAGCCATGGGAGGTTTTGCCCATGAGGTTGTGTGGCATCTCCAGGACCTTGTTCATGCCCTACAGGATTTCTCTCTGGACCCTTCTCTGTTCTCTGCTCCATTCCTTTCCAGCCCAGCCTTCCGGCATTCTCTAATGCAGCAGTTCCCTAGGTCTGTGCTGGGGACGCTTCCTATAACATGCTTCATGCCAAGGTGGGTGCCATGGTCAAGTAAGTTCAGGAATGCGTGTTTACCTTTTAAAAGTGCTGAAAAGTCATAAAATAAAGAAGACGTATCTCCAGAAATTTTTCATCGAGAAGCCCTCTTTTTTTTTCCCTCACATGCAATGACTGTGACCCTGCATTAGACCTGAGATTGATTCAAGTCTTAGAGGGACCAGTTTAATTGGTTTCTGAAGCCTGCCCTACTGGGGCACAGCCTCGGGCCGGAGTTCCTCAGGAAGCACCAGCAGCCTGTGGAGCCTGGGGACTGACTGTGGCGGGGTCAGAGGGCACCTCCAATCCAATCAGTGCCGCCCCATCCCACGCGGTGGGCCGGTCGTGGGTGGTGCCGGTGCCATCACTGAGGGGCTCTCTTCCATGAGGTATTTTTATTTATGTGTAACTTTTGTCCTTGACACCTGTATTGTCCTTTAAAGGTGTTAGTGCAGGTGGCCTGGGAGACAAAGTGTTTGTGGTGGCAAAGGTCTTGGAAGCCTTTCGCCTAAGAATGCAGCTTCCCAGATGGATCTACCCCTCTTAGAAACAGGCCCATCAGGTTTCCTGGTTAGATCATTAAATTGTCGCAATCATATTGTTTGTTCTCGAATTTTATATTCATGTAAAACCATTTATTCTCGTGTTTTTAATGACTGAATTCCTGCCTGTAGAATAGTTGACATTTTTAATCGGGTTTCTCTAATCCTCTTTTGACAGGAAGGAGTAAACACAAAACGAAGACCTATTGTTTCTTGATATTAACAAAACAGGTTCAGGTTCTAGTTTTATAAAAATCCTTGCCATCTGAATTACACAATATTCATTTATATTACTTTTCATAACTCAGACTATTCTATTCATTCCTTTAATCTTTACCTGAAAAGGGAAAACACTTGCCAGTGTCACCACACGGTCGAACTGGCCGATCTTTCCAGTGCGCGTCCTGCGTGTGGGAGGGAGAAAGGCTGCTCTGGGAAGCCTAGCTCTGACCTGCTTGACTTTTGTCAGTTTTAATCTCTGACTTCATATTGCATCAAGGCACTTTGATACTGGAAGGACAATAAAGAATGGCCAGTTTTTGACATTTGTTTTCTGGTATTAGATTAATCCTTTACTTAGAGAAAATTGTTTTCTGATAAGTTCAGTCAGAGATCAGCTCCTGCTTTCAGTCATTTCCCCCGTCTGCACCTTTTTGGGGAATGGATTTCAGAAAGCACGAAGAAAGTCAGTGTCTCAATTAGAAATATTTTATAGGATTTTCCACATTCAGGTGTTTGGTTAAAAATTATTTTAAAATGAATCAACGTGCACTTAAGGAGATCACATATGGATATATATGTAAAATATTGTTTATCGAGCTAACTGTAAGAAATGTACATTTGATTTTCCTCCGTTAAAGTAAATGCCAGTGTTGCTTCACTTGGTTCTGTGAAACTTTTCTACTTCTTGCAACATTTACTTACATTTTTCTTTTCTATTTGATATATAATATTGAGCTTTGGGTTAATTCTCAACAACCTATAGAATATTTCAGAAATTTTTTTTAGTTATCTGTACTATGATTCTTTTTGGTGACTTGTCTATATAGACTTTAAAAGATGCCCTGTCTACTTGTGAATCACCCGGATTCTCGTAAGTTCGTTTGTGTGTTAGCAGCAGCTGTGGGCAGTCCTTAACAGTCCATCACAATCACTGTCCCTGGGTCGCCATTTGCCTTGCTTTGCATGTGCCTGCTCATCTCTTCTCCTCATCTTTTCTTTACTCTCCAAAAAGTATAATCTAAAGTAAAATGCCTCCCAGCTGTTGGAATGAGCCTCTGATCCCTACTCTAGGGTGATATTCACATTTTGAATTTTATATAATCCAATTGGCCAAAAACCTTTCATGCTTATAATAACTACCTATGCTTTTTCAGAGGATTAAAAAATTTCAGAAAATTAAGTGTCTTGCAGGTGTCTTGTCCTTCCATTGTTGTGAGAATTTATTTAGCTATAACAGAAGTTTCATCACCTTAAATTCCTTAGAATTTACTTAGGCAAAAGTGAACAGTGGTTAAGCTTATTATAAAATATCCTGGCAGAATTGCCAGGTATGGCTTTTGCTTTATATTAAAAAAAAAAAAATTATTCATTTTTTTTCTTAAAGCCCTTTTGTTTGAGTTTTGGTAGCTGACAAAATGATTGCACGTGAAACATAACTCTTGCGTAAAGTAAGCTGCTCACAACACAGACTAATTACACATTTGGGAGGCGAGGAAAAGACATCCAGAGCGTGCTCGTGCTGAGCTAAGAGCACAACATTTAATGAAATGAGGGCCATAAAAGGTTCAGCATGGATGCTTTCAGGTCTGACCTGGGCTTCTGGGAAACTGAACACTGGCCCCGCGGACTGGTGGGTTCCCTGGGGCTTTGAAAGGCCGGGTTATTACCACTTCCATGCATGAATCAGGCACTGCTTTGCCATACAAGAACCTCTGTGATTCCAGAGATGGCCCCATTTGGAACACTCTCAAGCTAATAACATGGATGCCTCCCTAGTCATCCATCTCCCTGCCTCCTTCCTCCTCTCATGCCGAGTAATTACTTTTGATATGTGTTTGATAAAAATGGTTAGTACATCTGGCAAGGTCTGACCATGTAGTTTCTCTGTTTCGTCTTTCCTATTCTTAAACTCTATTCCTTCCGCTCCAGATAATACTGTGAAGAAACAGAAAGACCCTCACATGTTGTTCAATCAACTTTTTGCCAATTATGCCCTGTGTAGACTGGCTGTTTCACATTACAGTGTTTAGTACATAGTAGATGCTTGATAAGAATTTGTGGAATGACTATGGTTTGCAAAGAGAGACTCTTGTCACTCAGGCGAGAATGGATCAGTCTCATTTCTGAATTCCAGCTGTGACAGGTTATTTATTCTGCCTAGGAATAGAAATAGGATTACAGAAAACACAATGAGAGAATGGAGAAAGAGAAAAAGAAATAACTGAATAGGAAGGAGAAGGGAAAATATACATAATTAGAATGACAACAGAGCAGCAGCTATAGGAACTTGAAAAGAGTCTATGTAAAAAGGGGCAGAGAGTTAGTTAAGGCTGGGATGGATAGAATAAAGCATTAAAATATCTTCTAAAACTTAGGAAAGAAAAGGCAGTTAACGTTGTACTCACCATTCCGTTTTGCATTTCTTTTTTTAACTTAATAAAAATAATGCCTATATATACATCATTTCAGTGTTTTCAAAATTGAAAATTATGATCATTATTGGATTATGAAATCAGTGTAATGGGTTGTGACCAAATTTAAAAAAAAATTAAAAAGCATGGAAAATACTAGAATGTGTTGCACTCTGAGTGAGTATTGTCTCATGAAACTTTATGGATGTGTGCATATATGTATATGCTTGAATAGATAGACAGACAAGCAGACAGACAGATAGACAGAGTACCAGATCACAGTGCTTCCCAAACTTGATGAAATGTACCATGAATATTGCTGTTTGCAATGTTCACTTACGATTTGAGGTAAATGATGCAATTTAAAACCATGAAAAGTCCCACATCCATTACAAGTTGGCAGTTCTGACACATCTTGGTGCCGTCATTGAGGATTTGACGTTCAAGATGAGCTGGAGTATCATCTCTCCTAGGAGAAAGAAGTATGGTATGAAGAGGGAAATCGGACTAGATTACTTTTAAGGTTCCTTATAACTGTGATACCTTATGCTTTTTGTAATTATGTTTAAGATAAAAAGTAATATGTATAAACATTCAAATTAATGAAGTCTGGAATAGTGGGAATCCAGTGTGTCGTGCCAGCAATTTATTCGTTTGTTTATATATATGTACATACAATCCCACCAATACACATTCACAGATGCACAAAAATACATATACACACACAAGCACATAGTGCTGGACACTTATATATATCTCATATATATTAATTCATTCATCAACAAATATTGCTCTAGTGCCCATTTTTGAGTCTGGCACTGTTTTAAGCACTGGCGATACATTGGTGAGAAAAAACCCAGAACAATGTGAAAGTTCCTGTATTCAAGAGACATTATTAAAAAAAAATAAGCAAATAAGTTCCCAGTATGCGATAAGTGCTCTGGAGAAAAACAAAGCAGGATAATGGATCTGCGGAGGTGGTGCTGGGAGGGCGTTAAAGCAATTTTAAACTGAAAGACAGGGAAGACCTCACTGATACATTGGCATTTGAATGGAGGATTGAAGGAAGAGAGGAAGGAGGTCTGCAGGAATCCAGGGGAGGAATATTCAAAGCAGAGCGAAGAGCTAATGTGACGCAGGTTGTGTTGAAGGGAAGGAAAGTCCAATGGGCAGGCGCAGAGAGAGCAGTAGGAGAGGCGGGCGCTCAGCGTACGCAGACGGTGCAGGACATTGGAGGACTTTGGCTTTTTCTCAGAATGAGGTGGGATTCCCTGGAAGGTTTGGAGTATTTGTTTTAGTAGCCACTCTGGTGGCTGTGCTGAGAAATAGCCTGAGGAGGAGAGAAGGGGAAGGGGAGGCTGGGTCACAGAGAGTATCTGTGAGGTGCAGGGGGTGAAGCTCAGAGGGCAGGGTCCCGGGCGTGTTAAAGTAGAGCTGCCAGGAGTTGCTGATGGGTTGGATGTAGAGTGTGAGAGAAGGGAGTCGACGATGGCATGGAGATCTCGTGCTTGAATGTTGGGAGGAACACATTGCATTTGCTTGTTCAGGAGGAGCAGGCTTGAGGCGTGATTCTGTTCAGCCATGATCATTTCAAGGTAGAAACCCTAATCGAATTGCTCACTAGAAAATTGGTTATGTATGAGTCTGAGTTTAGGGGAGAGGGATAGAGAGATGAATTTGTGGCTCATGCATGTAAAATGATGTTTAAAACCGTGAAATTAGATGAGGTACCTTAGAAAGTGAGGATGGGAGAGAAGAGAACAGGTCAGATGATTGATTCCTAGGATACTCTAGTACTTAGGGATTAGTGAGAAGAATTGCAAAAGATGGTTGAGAAGGAGGGGACAGTGAAGTAGGAGGTAGACTCTGACAGAGTGGTGTCCTAGAACCAAGAACAGCAAGTATTTCAAGAAGTAGGACTTGATCAATTGGGCCTAATGCTGCTGTAGATCAAGAAAGGTGAAGGTGAGAACTGACCATCGTATTTATCAACATGGAGGTCACTGGGGACTCTAAGAGAAGCTGTAAATAGAATGCACACACACCCACATGCACACATACACGCACATATATATTTATAGAGTGTATATATACATATTATGTATTATATGTGGATTTAAAGAATCACATAGTGCATATACTGCCATAGGGCATATGTATTGGATAGGGTATACGGAGTATTAGAATGTGTGTGTGTGAGCTCACAGAGATGTGTTTACCATCTCTCTAGTAGACGTTACAATAATATTGCAGAGTTCTTATACCTTCATAAATTCTTTTTTAAAGCATGTGTCTTTTTGACATGATTGAGAAATAATTGGAAAACACAGAAAAATTATAAAGAAGAAAACAGAAGTCCATATTCCAGTGCCAAGAGATAACCAAGTTTTTTTCAGATCAATGGGGCAGGTAGGTAATCAGAAGATGGGTAGTTGTCTGAGTACCTATAGAGTGTATCTGTTACATAAGTGAAAGATTCTGTGCACATAAGCTTTTCTCACATGATTAAAGTACTATTTTATATAATTCTGTGATTCTTAATAAGTAAAAAAGTACAAAACAGCATCCATGTAAGCACAGCTAACCTAACAAACATCACTTGATAGGCTGTGTTTTTCTTCCAGATTCTTATATAAATAAAAGGCAGCATTTTGTATATGTACCAATAAATTCAATGTTTATCCTCTTCCTACTCTGTTCATCCCAGGAAGATCACATGTCTGCCTCTGGAGGATTAGCTGCCGTACAACCAGAGAAGTAACTGAGTGCCGAATTCCCCAGTAGTTCATTCTGATCAACTAAGTGATCAGTCATGAACCTGTGAGCCTGAGAGCTGGTCAGGATCTTTTGCCCACCCCTTCCTGGGCCTTGGGAACATATCAGCAGGCAGCTCTGTGGTCCTACCTACCTCTCTGGACCCGGGTGGCCTTAAATTTGACTGCATTTGGCAATTGTTGGTTCAGAGCAGTGGTTTTTCAACTGGAGGCGATCCTGACCCCAAGGCAGGTTTGGCAATGTCTGAGGGCATTTTTGATTGTGACAGCTGGAGAAGGAGGTGCTACTGGCCTCTAGTGGGTAGTCGCCAGGGATTCTGCTAAATATCCTACAGTGCATAGGGCAGTACCTCACAACGAAGAGTCGTCAGGCCCCATATGTCAGTCATGCTGAGGTTGAGAAAGCCTGAGTTGAGGAGGCCTTAGACCTACACCCACGCAGTAGGGGCATCTGAGCATCATCCTGGGCTGGGTCTAGGAACCTCAAGCACTTTGCATCTGAAGACATGGCCTCTAGTGGCAAAGAATGAGAAATAATGAAAAGAAAAAAACAGCGAAATGAAATTACCCCGGGTTTCCCTTACTCTGCCAGCCTTGCCTCTTTGGATTTTCTTCCTGCTCTGGATAGCGGCGTGTGGAAGAAGCAAGGGGTACTCCCGACACAGCGTGGAAAAGCCCTCATCGGAAAGCCAGGAAGCCGGGAGGGTCCAGGTCTGGATGTGCCGCTGCCTTCTGGCTCGTGGTATCGCTGAGGTCCTGCACTGGGGGCCCTGGCGAGGACTTCATGCCTCTTTCCATCCTACAAATTGTTGTCTGGCAAGATTTGAGTTTAATTTTCAGAGTTACTAGTTGAACCAAGATTATTGGAGGAAGGCATTCAGTATATTGATTTTTTTGTGCATTAGGTAAAAGGACATTTATTTCTAACAGAGGAAATGACTGTGTTAACTTCTGTAATGGCTTCCTTCTCCATTGGGAAGTTAGCTTTTATGAGAGACTGCTAATTGTGGCTTGAGCCTGGGACAGCATAAGAAAGAGACAGAACATAACTGTAGTTGGGTGGAGAATGTGAAATTGCATGACGTCCTGCTGTCCTTGTAGCATTTAGTTTGGGGATTTCTTGCAGCTGGGCCAAGTCATGGCGGTTCACAGAAGGGAGACAGAGCAGTCCAGAGCCTGAGGCAGGAACCACACTGCGTGGGCTCCACAAGGTGCCAACACTGACAAGTCTTACGGATGCAAGCCTGGCACTTCTCTGCTGTGCTCCACAGTTTCCTCGTCTGTGAAATGGGCATGATACTAATCCTCTGCGGGTTGTTGTGAAGAGTGAGTGTATTGACACGTGTGAGGCACTTAGAACATAACCACTCGATCGTTGTTAGCCACCACTTTGTTTTTGCTGTTATATTTTTGGCTCTCAGATATCAGG
Source organism: Equus quagga (assembly GCF_021613505.1). Classification (NCBI taxonomy): domain Eukaryota; kingdom Metazoa; phylum Chordata; class Mammalia; order Perissodactyla; family Equidae; genus Equus; species Equus quagga. The sequence goes on from NC_060270.1 coordinate 139,455,069, forward strand.
GACTTAAAAAAGATAACTTTAAAATGAAAAGATAACCATAGTACCACCTGATTTCTATTTTGTTTTTACCCCTCATGTAATAAATGGAAGGTATGAGTCCAAATAGTGGTCGTCAGTCTTGTTAAGAGTTAAACGCAGTTTCCAGGAAAAAAAAAAAAAAAATTTGATTATAAAATAAAGTGGTTTAGAGGTTTTACTGATGGAAAACTTGTCCTGTGTTACTTTGTCTCCAGTAGATAAAAAGCCAGAGATGCTTTCTAGTCTTTCTCTAACTGTGTTCACAAACTTCTAGTGAGAACAGCTGCTCTTTAATTCAGTGGAACTTTATTAGACTGGAAATACCAAATCCCAGAGAGGCGTGGAAACATAAACGGTTGTGAAATGTTGTGAATTCTAAATAGAACATTTTGGAAGACAAAGATGAGGGCTAATAATTTACATTTAGTATTTAACTCTGACATTCCAAGGGAAAAACACAGCCAGTTTGAATCGAATGATGGGATTTGTTTCTTAGATGGTAATATAATAAGTTAGTTAAAAGAGCTAACCTGTAATAGGTTTATTAAATTAAGCAATAAAGTTTCATTTCTTTGAAACTACCTGTTGTCAAAATCTTTACAGCTAACTTCATTTACAACGAAATTAAATGAAGGCATTATTTCTTTAAAGTTACACATGGGTTTTCTCTGTTTTTGTAGGAGTTGAAAGTGCCATGTCAGTGGATCTGGCTATGATCAGACCTCTTAATCCTGTTTTAATTATAGGTTCTTTGCTACTTCTGATTTTATAGTTGTTATTTTGCAACTGACATTCAGACATTCACAGTAATTTTTAAAATACGTAATTTAACATGAGAGTCCCTCAAAGTGACCTTAAGATGAGAGTCTCTAGGCATAATTATAGAGAAGAAGGAACTGCCGGCCTGGAATGAGTTGATGGTTTCCAGGGCTGTCCTCCTTTTGAGATTTTCCGGTTACACACCGTGGCAGTTTCACATTTCTGCTAGCTTGAGAGGGATGCAGGAGGGACATCTACACAGATTATAATGTGGACCGCACTTTTAGTTCCCACTACTGTATATTTGAAAACACCAGGGGCCAAATATGACTAACCATGTTTCTCCCTGGAGACCTGAGCCCTAAATGTGACTTTTGCCGCCATACTCTGCATTTTTTGGGACCAGCTACGCTTACAGCCAGGTGTCGTTTGTCAAAGAAGACATGAATATTTGTTGTGCATTTTCCATTTCTGTTTAAGTTCAAAAACTGGTTGCCAAAACTGACTTGTACTACCCAAAGATGCACGCTTAAGGCGTGAGTTTTGACACAGTGAAATTTGGTTCAGTGATATCCATTGTAAATTACGTTTCGCTAACTTTAAAACAATATTTTATTTTTTATTTTATTTTTATTTTTTCAATGCTCTATCCTGTTGACAGTCTTTTTCAATAACATTTCTTCGTGGTAAATGATATGTTGTAAATTATATAAGCCAAACATTTCCCTAAAATTTTAGCACGTTTCTACCCTAAGCTCTGTTTCTTCATTTGTGAAATGAAGCTGTTGAGATCGTGATGTCTCTAAGGCTTTTCTGGTACCTAACACCCCCTAAGTAATGTGCAGACTCTTTAATTATTGAGAATATTCTGCTGAATTTCCCATTACTTACGGATGTTTCAAAAGGCATGGCTCTGCCTTGCCAAAGGATCCTCTCTGCCGACTGTCACCAGGTATTGTCCCCAAGAACTCTGCCCCTGTTCCATGGGCATGATGATGGTTCCTCCAGGAGAGACGACCCGCGGTTGCCTGCCAGGAGCAGGATTACAGCTGTTAGAGCACCAGTCATCCTGTCTTGCCAATTACATCTGTGTTTGGCTATCTGAGTATGTAAATGTCAATCTCCTTTCTTCCCTTCACTTTTTCATGTGACTTCCCAACAGAAAGGAGAACCTGACTGCTACGCACTCTCCCTGGAAACAACGGAGCAGCTCACCTTCGAGATCCCCCTCAATGACTCAGGTTCTGCTGGCCTCGGGGTGAGCTTGAAAGGGAACAAGTCTCGAGAAACTGGAACAGACTTAGGGATTTTTATTAAATCCGTCATCCATGGAGGTGCTGCTTTTAAGGTAGGTAGGAATGATGTTTGCGTGTCAGGGTGAAGATACTTAGAGATGGGGCTGTCGTGCTTGGGGACTGGATGGAGAAAGTGTCTGAAGGCTTGGGACCACTGAGGCTTTCCCACCAGATGCAGGAAATGTTTGTATGAACAGATCTGGGCACCAGTTGTCTGTTTTCATACTTTAAGTGGTTAACTTAATTTCCTGGAGATAGTTCTAAAACCTGTCACGATTAGTATTCTTTCCTCCATTCTTTTTATTACTCTGTTAGGATTCCTCTGAATTTGTCACCCGACAAAGTTGAACTTAAAAATACACAATGAGAAAAACAAAACTAAAAACAAGCAACATCAAGGCAGCAAATAAGAAACTGTGGTTCTTGTGCTTGCAAGACTGAAAGCTCAGTGGAGGCTGAGATATAAATTAAAGGTCATTGATCACATTTACACACTTGAAGGTAACCATGGTGCCAGGAATGCATGTGTGCCTTTGAACTCGGAGAAGCTTATAAATTTCCAGACAAAAACGAAAGACCATGATCCTGCCCTTTCACATTGGGGTGGGCAATGTGATCATAGCTGTTACCGTTGTGCAGTGGTTAACTAGGGTCCGGGGTTGCAATCCGACTTCACCACCGTATGCTCTGGCTTGCACACCATTGCCAGCTGTGTGCACATATGGGTGAGGAACTGGACCTGCTAGCCTCCCATTTCCTTGTCTGTAGAGTGGGGATAACAAATAACACCTAATTCATGGGATTCTAAGGATTAAATAAAGCGATACACACGATGCGATGACTAAAACAGTGACGTGGTTATAGAGGGGAGAAACACATCCGTGCTTCTCGTCAGCTGTGTTCACCATCATCGTCTCATGCTGTGCAACGAGACTTCCTGAGTTTGGATCCTGCCTTAAGTACTCTCACCCTCCGTGAATGTAGGCAAATTGCTTGTCCTCAATATGCCTCGGCTTCTCATTTCTACAATTAGTAGTGCCCACCTCCTGGTGCTCTGGTGAGGACAAAAAGAGACAATACGTGCACAGTGCCTATGACAGACTTTCAACAAATGTGAGCCATTTTAAAATCATCTTGACATTGATAGCGTGTGCCGTCTCCCACACAAAAGCCAAGAAGGCGTGGTTAGAGTCTCCGGGATCCCCGGCCTGGGAATCCCGGCTTTGTTGAAGCACTCTTCTTCTCAGACTTATCACTCCACTTTTGTTTCAGACCTAGACTCTGAGCTAATGTCTTTTTCTTCGGAAATAAGAAATGCATTGTGGATAGACAACTCCTTAATGCACTTGTTGGATCTGTTAGCTTTTGTTGCATAATAAATAATGACAAAATTTCAGTGACATGCATCAGTAAGCCTTTATTTCCCTCATGGCTCTACAGGGCAGCTGGAGGGGCTCTGATTCAGCCTGGTGTGTCTCTGTCACCAGAGTCTGAGTGTGCTCCCCATCTTTTACCTGCTAGATCATGTTCTTGTCATCCTGTGAGGTGTCAGAGGGCCAGCAGCAATGGCTGAATCTTCTTAACTTCTGGGCTCCGAACTGGCACACTGTCGCTCCACACACACACCACTGACCTCAAGTCATCTGGCTGAACCCAACGTCAATTCAATGCGTGTCGGAACACAGTCCACCCATGATGAGGCCATGGCAATGGCATGGGTACAAAGAAGGGTGAAGAATTGGGGCCAATCCCCCAATCTATCACACTGTCCAATCTGGCTCAGAAATGCAGAACCAGGAGCAGAAGAAAAATAATAGTAATAATAGCAACAACAATAGCAATTGGCATTCATTCTCTTTAGTGCTTGATAGATGCTGGTCCCGATGATGAGTATTTTAGGTGGATTCTCTAATTTTATTCTTCATGTTCACACTGAATTATTATCATGCCATTTGATCAGAGGGAAAGTGCAGATTACAATGAGTAGTACCTCTCCCAGCCAGGAACTGCTTAAACTGAGATTTGAGCCCAGCCCGTCTGACCTGAGAGCTTGTGCTACACTGCGCTGCAAGGAAGGCTCTTTCATCTCATCTGTTCCGGTTCCTAGAGATCAGGGGCTGTTGCCCTGGAGTTGTCTTGTCATCCTGAGCCAACTCGTTTAAACACGAGCTGTGTTGAAGGTGAATCTTGCTCGTGTTTATGGATCCCAGCCTGATATTCTTCTTCTTATTCCTAATGAGAGCTTTACTCACAGAATTTATTCCAAGTAAAATTGAGACTGAAATGAATTTTTGGAAATTAAAAGCAAACATCTTAGCTTTTTTATGGGCAATAACTTAAGCTGAAGAAGATATTGGCGAGGAGGTTGGATATGTATATTCATGTTTGTGTAAGTGAGCATCTCCTTACCTAAGCAGTTTCCAACAGTCCTGTTTCCTGCAGAAAGATTTCACTTACCATTTATGTAAATTTCTTTCCTGACACTGGTCTGCTGAGTCAGACAGTGACACCATTAAAAACCACTGGGCAGCATATTTATAGCTGATCTTAAACAGTAAGAGGCATCAATCGTCAATTTGGCCTTCTTCTGAATGTTTAGTATCCATTTGTCTTGTTTACTTTTAGAGGGCTAAGCTTTGCTCACAAGAAATCTGATTAACCAGAAAAAGAGAAAGTATTTTTGTATTCCCTTTCTGCTGTTCCAATAATCCACTGTTAGTCCTCAGAAAATTGTCACCTGTTCTGTGATTCAGGATTGCGTCTTACAAAAATTGTTGTGAGACTTTGTTCCTGTCCCTGTTCAGAAGATACGCATGTAACAGCCTGCAATGTCCCCAGGGCACGGGGGAGATAAGGAGGGGAATATCCACTTTAGCATGTGGCCCTAGGCTTTTACCTGAAATCAACAAAAGAATCTTTTTGCCAGAGCGCAAGCTTTCTCTTCTGGCCCTTCATACCACTAATTGGTTCTCAAGGTGTTTTTCCCTTTAGGGAAGCTGGGTTTTTGAAAACTAAACTACTTTGAAAATATGACCAAATCCTTCCTGTGGATTCTGCGTGCTGTATTCTCCTGGGGGCTTCCGTTGGTGTAAACAAAGACAGGAGACCTCTCACCAGATGTAAATCCCCTGAATGACGATGACTATAATTGAGGACCTCTTTTTTTTGTTCCTTACCTCTCGGGCTTCTGCTTTCTGTCATTTAATCTCTTATTTGAGTGATTTCTAATGCAGATGTAAATCTCTGTTTGAAAATAAGAGCATCCAGCTACTCCTCCAGGATTCCCTCTTGAAAGGGAACCCCCTCGCTCACCTTGAGGGCAAACTGAACAATATTTGTCCTCTATTCAGAATTATCCAAATGCTTACTCTCATCTTAATATTTATTTAAATTCCAGTCTGCATAGCAAGAAGGAAAGCCCAGAAAGTCTTCTCTGTGAGGGTCAGGACGTGACACTTCAGGTGCTTTAGCTTTCGCCCACAGAGTTCTTTGTGGATGCCTTGGAAGCGTCCCTTTGAGCTCTGCTTTTCCATGTACGAAGCGACCATTGACCATGATAGCCAAGTATGACTTAGAGTATTGGTGCTGATATGCTTAAACAATAACATGCACTATGAGATTGCAGTTTCATTTTAGTTCCTGTCGTTCTTCCTGGGCATCTGCCTCTAAAGTACAGTGCAATTGCTCCCAGAACCAAAATAACTAGATAGAAGTGTCTGTGTTAACTTCTCATGAACCCAGAACTGAGTGGAATGAAATTATGATGTTCATGAGAATGCTTTCCTAAAATTTCACTCTCGTGATTGGAATTTAAAGTGAATGTGTTCTTGTTACTGTTAAATAAAAAGAAATATTGTCATTGTTAGAAAAAACACCTTGAGAAAAATACTCTCCTTTCCCAAAATCAACATAAAATTAGCTTTTCCTTTACTCCAGGGAAGCCCACGTAAAGTCTTGATGATCAGTTCGAAGACCTTTGATATTTTCATTCTCATTTGCTAAACGTTTTGAGTTCTAGGATCAGTGGCTTTCTTTCGCTTTACTTCTGATGCACGATATTAACTAAGTTTTTTTAGAGAAAATGCATTTTTACGTCTGTCACTTATACTAACTTGCGCTGCTTAGTTTTCTACTTTAAAAGTAAATCACTTTTAGAAAAAATACATAACTGAAATAGTGATGTTTTTAAAAAATGAGGAAGAACATTAACATGCTGTGATAAGAATAAAAATCTCATGAAATCTGTTGTACTAATTCTGAAGGACCTTTTTTTCTTTTTTAATATATTGACTTTAGGAGTGGAATGTGTCCTAATTAAACCTTGAAATAATAAGGGAAAAATTAAAAATATAAAGGCAATTTTTACTAAGGGAAGGACTGTCATGTATCAGGTAAATTATTTAAGGGCTCTTAAATAGAAAGAATGAATTTAAGAATACCTGTTATTCTCCAGAAAATTAATTAGCCAGGTTTGTGCTTAATAAATACTCCTTGATGATGATGAAATTAAATGAAAGAAAAATGCCTGACACAGCTAATTGCAAACGCATGCACTCAGAATATGAAATAGACATAATTTAAGTAATTTGATTCTAATGTGCTTAGGAAATTTGGAATACTCCTTCTGAGAGATGCAGAATTTCATAACCTACACTATTTAGTAATGGGTAAAAGAAAAACTTCTATCTATTACAAGCAATCCTCATAGTTTAAAATGACTAAAATATGAATTTTTGGAGAGAACATACATAGTTCCAGAATTTCCAGGAACATGGTGCTTGATCCTGCATCTCTATGTCTCTTCGTAATATGGAGCGTTTAACAGCATCCGGCTACTTAACAGAAGTCCAGGAAGGGTTCCCAGCGTGACTAATTCCCACCTCCTTCCCTTCTGGTATCTGTAAATCATGTAGCAGATCTATAATTAATGAATTCAGAAGAAGATAAAAGGGACAGCTTTTTAAAGAAAACTAATGTTAAATGATTTCTTCACCTACCCATTTTTTTTTAATTGATAATGTTTTTTCCTGGTGGAGAACCACAAAGATCATCCCCAGTAGTCATGTCTTCCAGGTTTTCCCCTCCGACAAAATGACCACACAGTCTGAGTGTGTAAATGGCCCCATCACAAATCCTCAACTGTTAGAAGCCAAACTCTCACATTGCATCCTAACCTAAACACGTGATGTATTTCACAGGCATGGGAAAATTCACAAGCCCTGGATACCCAACAAGAATTTTACCTTAAAAGAATGAGATTACTAACTTAAACATGAGAAAAGTATTTATCAGTTATGTTATACAAATTATTTTCACCAATTTCCTTTTTTAAAAAAAGCCAAAAATGTTGGTATGTGTGAATTCATCTAGCCAAGCTCATCACTTACACATTTTCTGCAGTAGCAGCAATGTTGTAAAGCAGTGATACAACATTATCTTTAATATCCCACCATACCAGCATCAATCCTTGCCTTTCTTGCTCATCTTTATCACTTTTGCATTTTTATTTTATGCATGGAACTGCAAATAAGAAATTCATGCTATGCTGAATAAAATTTTGGAACTCTACATTATTTTGATGTGTGGTTTAGATTCCATAATTGTCTCAGTGGGCTTGAAAAAAACAGGAATTGGTAGTCCTGATGAAAAAGGAAATTATAACCTATGAAAGTTGATATACCATGGTGATAATACTTTGACTCTGAAAATAGTACCTTTCACCTGAAAAGCTATATTCCCTTTCATTATGGGTATTTATTATATACATACCCAGATATATATGTATATTTCTCCTGAGTTCAGAATGTGGTCAGTTTTGTTCCAGGCACTCTGCTTTGGACTCATTTTTCTAGTGAGCAGACTTAAAACAATCTTAGCACAAACAATACAGGTTATTTTTTAAAAAATTAAAAATAAGATAATTTTCATTAAGTTGAAAAGGTCTCTGAGGTTCTAGTCTGGATAGGCATTCGTGCAGGATCTTCTTGATTCATACATAACACAAAGTTCTTAATAAGCTTTTTGCTACCCAGTTTTCTAGGCCAAAGTACACTAAAAACAGAAAATCAGGAAGGAGATGGGAAGGGATGGAGAGGAAACAGAAATGACAGGCAACAGAAAAAGTGTGAAACGAGCCCAGGCGCTGTTACCACATGGTAGGCCGCGGAGTATTTGTGATGACTGTCAGGGCTTCTCAAGCTTGCTTGCTGAGGAAATTATAAGATTCAGTAATGCCTGTGGCAAAGGCTGTAAGTTGCATTATATTTATTTATGCTCCATATTTTTCCAGAAGGAATTTAAAATGGAAAGAATTAGGGGCCGGCCCAGTGGCGCAGCGATTAAGTGTGCACATTCCGCTTTGGCGGCCCGGGTTTCAGCGGGTCGGATCCTGGGTGTGGACGTGGCACCACTTGTCAAGCCATGCTGTGGTAGGCGTCCCACATATAAAGTGGAGGAAGATGGGCACGGATGTTAGCTCAGGGCCAGTCTCCCTCAGCAAAAAGAGGAGGATTGGCAGCAGTTAGCTCAGGGCTAATCTTCCACAAGAAAAAATAATAATAAAATAAAAATAAAATGGAAAGAATTATAATACATTTTAAAAGCATTATATCAGAGTGGTTTTGATGATGTATGTTCTGATGCTCTGAAAGATATTCTTCAGTTTTCTTAAAATAGCTTCAAATGCCACAGATGTTGAGTAAATGGTATGTTGCTGAGACTTCACTGGTTTGCTACATAGAAATGGAATGAGGCTCTTAAAATGATTACTGAATTAGATAAACAAATTTAAAATTTTACAGTGGCTGAAGAAGTGGATATTGGGCCAGGACACACAAAGTCATCAAGCTTCACCTTTGGAATTATAAAGATTCTCTTAACGAATGCTGGCATATCCAAGCCAGCCTGGATTCAACAATCTCTGATAGTTACGGTTCGTAAATTTAAAAAGTTGTCCATTGTAGATGAAACTTACACTAGGTCCAAAGCACTGAATGAAAGATTTTTCAATTGACTGAACTTAGCAAAACCTTCTTGAACTTTTACAGTGAGTTATGCAATGTATAGTAGACTGACGACAGAAAACTTAACAGCACAGACTTCCTAATGTAGGAAGCTGGTAGCATAATAAATATGTAAACAACTCTATTATGGTAAGGACTAAGGTCGACAAGTATAAAAGGGCCAGGGGTATTGAGATGATGGAGCAATTGATGCTACCTGTGGAGAAAAATCTGGGTGGAAGGCAATTACTAAGTCTTGTTTTGAAGGATAAATACATATTCAACAGGTGAGCAAGAATGCCAAGGACACTTTGGACAGAAGAAAGAGTGTGGGCCATGTCACCATGGTGTGTACACCAGAATGCAATTTATTGTCCCTGGAAAATAGAGCTCTTATTTGGGAGGAATGGCCTTGTTCATATTAGGTGAAATTGTATTAGGACAGATGATGTAACGTTGATTAATGTAGGAAGGTTCTCTTCAAGACAAGAACTTACATACTTCCAGTCTTATCAACTTTCTGTATTCCCCTTCTTTGTTTTAAAAACTGTACTTTAAAATCTTGATCTATTCTTTTCATTACAATTGTTTTTAAATGAAGTTAAATGATTTCAATCTGGAATGTAAGGTTCTTTTCTAGGTTGGATATTTTTTAAAAACTATGGTAGGCAGATGTTGTCATGGCGTGATTTTAGGGCCTTGAGAATTATCTGTTCAGACAGTCCTCCCCCTCAATCAGGTGCCATTTTGAATGAGTCTCACCCCACTCCAGAGAAATCCTGCTCTGCAGACTGAAGTCAGGCTTTGGGGTTTGGGCTCTGGGTGTTGGTAATATCCCAGGAGGCTTTACGAAGGGACCCACTGGAAACATGCAGAGGCAGAAGCGGACATCTGGTCATGATTAATCCTCTCAACACCCCAGCCTAACGCAAACTGGCGTTGGGCCCCAGCCAGCTACCCCCGGGAGAGCCAGCCCACTCACTCATGCTTGTCTCATGTTTTATAGAGGCTACTTCTTTGCTTTAGCTTTCTTACTTTGCTCTCTGTGTTCATTATAACTTAAGCAGTAAAAGGGCCTTACAAACAATTGGCCCAAAGAGGTGGATTAAACCATGCAATGTCACTAGGAATCATGACAGAGGTAGTACCCAGGCACTATTGAATGCAGCAGGGGCTGTACTACGAGGTCACTGTACCCCCGGGAAATCATGGATATGCTTCCAGGGGCACGTGAAACATCTCACAAAGTACATGACTGCCCCTTCTACAAAGAATTCTCTGGTCCAAATGTGCAGCTCTGGGGAAACCATGGTATAAATATTTATTCTTCAGAGGTGAGAATCTGTAGCTTTTATTTGATTCTCAAGGAGTCTAAGAGCCTATAAAGGTCAAGAATCACTAGTAAAGTGTTTGAAAACATGGACTTTAGAGTGACCCAAACCGAATTCAAATCTGCTTTTAGAAATGTGACTCATAACAATGCATCTAACTGGCTGGATCCTTGGTTTCTTCTTACATAAAAATGGGGGCAATCGTCCCCAGTGTATAGGATTGTTGTAAGAGTTAAATCGTCTAGTGCATGTAAAGGTTGAGCACAATGACTATAAAAAGTAGAGACTCATTAAAGAAGTATTGACATTAATAATTGTGGTGTCTTTAATAGTCTCTAGAACTCTGATTTTAGAAGCCCCATAACACAACAGGGACATGTCTGACTCAGAGAGAAGTGGACCTGGCCGTGCCAGAAAACTTTGACAAGTCACTTAATTTCTCTGAGCCTCCATTTTCACGCCTCTTAAATTATGGAGAGTAGCATTTATATCACAGGGTTGTTGTAAGAAATGATTGAGAGAACATATACAAAATATTTACATAAGGACTGGCCTATGTTAGGTGTTCAAATATTTACATAAGGACTGGCCTATGTTAGGTGTTCAGTAAAAAGGAAAAGTAATACTTGGACCTCTTGTCTCCTAGTCCACTCCTCCAACTGCGTTAGAACCAGGTTAGGCTGATGAGATGTGAAGCCCTTCCAGGACGTGGAGAAGACGTAAATCTCCTACCAGTTTTTCCTTGTCCTGAAGTGCCCTGAGGAAGTTACTTTTTGTCTTTACTCTGTTCTCCTTCCTCTTTTTTTCTTCCTCTTTGGGAACTTCCTTTACTCTCTCCAGGCTTGAAGAGGGATAGGATTGGTTATAGGGGTTGCCAGAGGTGAGGGGTGTAGTTACTGTCTTTTGGGTAAGGAGTCAGATGGCAGTAAAGCTAGAAGGAAAGTGTCTGAGTCAGTTCAGGCTGCTGTAACAGAATTCCATAGACTGGGTGGCTTATAAACAACAGAAATTTATTTCTCATGGTTCTGGAGGCTGAATTCCAAGATCAAGGTGCTGGCAGGTTCACTATCTGGTTGAGGGCCCCCTTCGAGTTAACAGATGGCCGTTACCTCATATGGCAGGGGGGCGAGGGATCTCTCTCTCAGGTCCCTTTTACAAGGGCACTAATCCCATTCATGAGGGTTCCATCCTCATGACTTAACCATTCCCAAAGATGCTGCCTCCTAATAATTTCCCATTGAAGGTTAGAATTTCAGCATGTGAATTTGGAGGGGATACAAACATTCAGTCCATAGCAGAAAGGGAATTTTTTTCTTTAACAAATGCCAGAATGATCCAGACAGATAACAATGAAATAAATATCCTAAAATTACTAAGTAACATCCCCGGATAGTTGAATTCACTTATATAAAATCAGTTGATGAGAGTTAACATCCTTATGCGTAAGTGTTTACTTGAACATAATAAGAAAAAATAAAAGCATAAAAACCTGTTTTTCTTCATCAAAATTATTCCAAAGCAAAATAGACATACACAGTTTCAAGGGATGTTTGATGAGTTTGTGTTGAGCTCTTCTTTGAATCTGCTTCCTTTTAGATCAAGACCATACGTGGACACGCATGCATGTAGACATAGCTAGACAGGTAGACAGTATTTTCCTGCCTCTTCTACCTTGCTTCCTTGCTCTGCCATCGCCCAGCACCATCTCCTGTCTCCACGTCTTTTGTCACCTGACTCTGGCTTTCATGTAGAAGGTTCTCTTCCAGGAGACAGCTGGTGGCATATTGTCCTCTTGGATTTGGATGTCTTTTTCTTGAAGCATTGGTTCTTTTTGGACTAGTCATCATCATCTATGTAGAAGACAGAATGGTTAGTGAAGAGGGAGTGCTGAGAAATCAGGACTTTGGCTGTTCTGATCCAGCTCTGACTTTACCTAGCTGAAGAAGTCCTAATCTATGTGCAAGTGCCTTCTCTTAAGAGGAGTTCAATAAATGGCTTCTCATCCTCTCTGGGTGTCACATTATTTATCTGTAAACGGAAGAAGTTAGATAAGATGACCTCCAAGGACCCCTCCAGCTCTAAATTCTCTGATCATATTCTAAATGTTAGGACAACGTGGTGCTTACTGGCATCGCCATTAATGAAATTACCCATCATTTATCTTATAAAGAAAAGCACACACCCATAGCAGCAGACCAGCCACGCCAGGAAATGAGAGTGTGGATTTTTCTCAAGCCCAACAGCTCTCCAGTGACGTTTGTGATGAGTGTGAGTGTCTTCCAGAGATCCCAGCTGCCCCGGGGTGACCTGCCCTGCCTTTCTGTTTTGGATTTGGACACAGAAAATATGTACTACTTCAGTGTAGTTCTGCTTGCTTGAGATGTGGAATGTAGCTGAAAATAAAACTTTGTGCTTAATACCTGTTGGTAAGAGATTATTTACAAAAGATTTCCTTACATCTTGTCTCTTCTTTACCTCCTCACTCTGACTTTGCCCCATCCTGCGCAAAGGAGGTTCACAGAGAGTTCACCAGGTGAGATCTTCCTCCAGTTTCATTCCCTCCATTCTAGAGATACCCGTGAAGTTTCCATCTTTATCTTTCTTCTTCCTGTCGCAGAGGACGAGGTGTTCTGACAAGACAAAGCCTCAACAAACCCAACACTAGACTTTGTTTCCTGTTAGCAAAGCCAGGCCCTTCATCCGACCCTTCTCTTCCTCTTCCTCTGTAAAACCACGCATCCATCTCCAGTCAGCCTAAAAAGACTTTTAGTGACCCTCCCGACCTTCTCCTCAAGATTCACCCCAACAGTCCTCCTGCCATTAAATGCCAAAGTAGAACAGAATAATTTCTCGAGTTGTGTCTCACTTCACGTGACTCAGCCATTAAAGTTGTTGTTGTTTTACCCCATTTCAGTGACTTTAATCTTATTCTTTAGACGCCTCCCTCGCTCAAAATCAGATAACAGAAATGAAGAGATTCCTTTCTCATTTGGCCTTTCCTGTAAATCTCATTTCCAGACTTGCTCCAAATTCGGGGAAAGGTTAAGTGGCTTGGGAACACAAGAGGAAGGGAGGGGATGTTACGCTTTGCTGAGACATCCCCCAGCTCTGATTTTGCGCCCTTCTCCATCGATCCCATTGCTTTGCCATCTCAATTTCCTCATCCAGTGGGCACGTGCTCCCTTGGGTGGCCTCTGCGACCCTAGCAGACAGTGCCCTCTTGGCAGGCGGCCTGTGCGGTGGTCTCCATGAGGTCAGGAGCTCTCCAGACAGCTTTCACAGCCTCCACCTTTTCCCTGCTGTCAGCAGAGGAACTCCCTCCCACCATCTGCTACTGCATTAGTCAGAGTTTATCATCTTGTCCGCAGGCTTTCTCTGTCAAAGCTGTGGGGTTGGTCCTATTGTCCATTTTATGTCTGGTTTTCTCTTTTCTTAGGGAAGTTTTTTTTCTTGCATTTCATTCCGCTAATTTGAACACGGATCCCAGATACTTCTAGCCACAAAAACTCTATTTTCCTTTCCCTATTTCAGTGTTGCACAACTGTAGTCTAGAGACGAGTGACAAAGGGCGTTCCAGCAGAGGGGCTGAAAACCAAGGTTCAGGAAGCCCATTTGGGTCATCTGCCTGACTTGCTTTTGTGACCCAGAGCAGGTTCCATCACTTCTTGCCTCAATTTCCTTATCTGTAAAATATGAATAAAAACATTAATCTGCTTCTTGAGTCTGTGAGAATCTCTAGAGATAATTTACAGAAACATTTTCCAGGAAGTTAAGTTGTTATGCACACCTACTGTTATTTCTGTTAAGCTTATTAGCAGCAGCAGCATCATAACATTCCTAAACTTGCATCTGTGCTCATAGCAAGAACCTTCCACCCTGGTGTAAAACAGGGGTAGGGCACATCCCTAATCTGACAGCCAGGATGGTAAGTGTTTTCCCTCCAGGCTGCCTGTTGGGGCGATCACTGTGGTCCTTCAGGTTCTTTGGTAGGCAGAGCTGGCATCCGGGTTTGTTAGCTACTTGTATAGACTCCAGCTTGTGAGGGGCTTCTGGCTGAGGATGACTAGTGCCTAGAAGTGGTTTAGACTAGAGGCGGGCTGCCTGTCCACATGCCGGGTTGTGTGCACTTTGCGGTATGTGGTGTTCCTTCCTGAAGATGCTGGGTGAGAGTACCCATCAGTGAGAGCCTCCGCACAACAAGCTTGACGGGCTCCTTTTGCCAGAAGACATCATAGCATATCGGTCCTTCACACACCTACGTGTCCTTTTGCACACTAGCAACTTTGGGGTTGTGTTAGAGAAAATGACACAATTTTTTTTCAGCACTATTCAGTAGAGCTAGCAGCGCTATCTGGGAGACGCATTACTACTGAGAGGCACACAGCTTTTAAGCCTGATGTCTCTTTGTGCCTGAAAATGCAAACCGTTGTGTCAAGCTATATGACCGCTTCCTTTTGTCTCCAAACTCCCTTTCCTTGCGCCAACAGCACGGTCGCTGCCAGAGCAAATGCAGAACCAGCCTAGGTTAGCATACTGACCAAAAATCTAGGTAAGAGACATGGTACAACTGTCTAAATTAATGCAGTTCAGGACTCTGAGATTTCTAAAAAATACTTTCACAAATTCATTATCGCTAGTATTTGTGACTGTCCGATAAGCTCCAGAACCTTTTTCTGCCATAGAAAATAAACCATTCCTAATAGCTGAACTTTTTATTTTTTCATTTTTAAACTTGAACTTTCCTTGAACAGCCACATGGCATCGCCGTGCATTCCCTGTTTAATTCTGTGCTCCTTTCCTCTGCCCTAGGATGGTCGTCTGCGGGTGAATGACCAGCTGGTTGCCGTTAACGGGGAATCTCTTTTGGGGAAGTCTAACCACGACGCTATGGAGACACTCAGGCGATCGATGTCCATGGAAGGAAACATCCGAGGGATGATCCAGTTGGTGATCCTGAGGAGGCCAGAGAGACCACTGGAGGTGATGCGAATCTTTATTGCCCTCAGCAGATGGCCCAAATGGCCCCCAGAATATGCAAACTTCCATCACCAGCATGATAGTTAGACTCATACTGATTCTGAAACTGGAAAAATATGTCCCACAAGGCTCTGACGGATTTATGTGGTGAACAGGTGGTTATATATTTTAGGTATAACCAGAAGGTGTAAAATTGTGCATATGAAGTAAGTAATTTATCAGATGTAACAAGACCATGTTTTCTGGTTTTTCCCTCCAGAAATTCTTAGAGCTCTGGGCTTTATGAATAGGACTTTATTCATGTAATAAAGTATTAAAGTATGTCACATCTTTATATACTTTTTGGTTGACGTGTGCGTACCTTAGGAAGTTCTCAACCAGTTGTGCGCACCACTTAATGTGAAGATCCCTCTGATGCAGTCAGCTCTCTATATTCTCCCCCGTAACCTGCACATAGATAACAAAGCTTGACTAATTTAAAATTTGATCTATCGAGCAAGTTGCTTGCTTCATATTATTAAATAAATGTTTTCAGTTAAATATTTTTGAAATCTATCACAATTTCTTTATGGGTTTTTTAAATGTAAGGAATAGTTTTACTTACATATAAAGTGTAAGCATAAAATATTCTTGAATACTGACATCCCTGAACATTTTGCTTACATACAATTATATTATTATATTATACAATTATATTATTCATAATAAATATATGGTATTCTAAAACATTATTTTATCTTATATATGAAGAATAATTAGTAAATGTTCCTAAAAATTATTGTAAGAAAAGATAAGAAGAAAAAAGTTGATAGTAGTTAAGAGTAAAGAAAAACATCAAGAAATCCTGCATATATTCCCTAAGGACAAATAACGTGTAACACAAGAATATGCAAAGTTAAAATAGAATGCTATTAAAAACACATTAATACGAAATGTTAGTTTCAATAATAAGTTCAACTTAAAAATAAAAAATTAAGGATTTTCAAGTTAAACAAGGGTAGAAGGTAGTTGGAGCTCACAGTTGCTAATGCTTGGGCCCTGGAGTTTTGGAACCTGACTTAGAACCCACGGTGGCCGTGTCCTGACCGCATGGACTGCCGCAGTTGAGTGCTCAGTGCTTGTACATGACAGGCACTGTTATCCGCTTTGTGCCTTACTGTATTCTCCTTTCCCGGCACGTAGTAGATACAATGCATATTGTGAAATGAATGGATGGAAGTTGCCCCAGAGGCCTACTTCATCCGAGAGAGTAAGCTGAAGTGGTAAACCCACAAATGCTATCTTACTTTGTCGTATTATCAGCTATTGGAAAGGAGTAACTGTACCTTTTTACTCTTCTGTATGTAACCTTGTAAATGTTAGATAAATGTAAATTGGCCAATTACTGGAGACTATATATAATGAGCCAACTTGTTTCCAACATTTGTGTCTGCTTAAGTGACAGAGAGGCTTCCATGAATATTTAATGGCTTGACTTATGTGCATAGTTATCAAACCTATATCGCTTCGCACCATGAAAGAACTGGCTCCCTTCTGGTTTCATGTGATTCTGACCCTGGAGCCCTGGAACTCCATGGAACCCAGTTGCTGGAGATGGCTGTGAAGGATGCCCTGTGGACCCCGAGTCAGCCCTTCTGTGCACCTGCCTGTTACATCTCCCTTAAGATTTCTCGGAACAAAGACACCTCAATGAATAGAAAAGTCTGGAAGACACTGCTCTAGAGTTCCACACTGTGCAGATAGCAAAAGGAAGGGAAAGAAGGAAAATGAATACAGTTGTTAAGAGTCCCCCCACCTCTCATCTTCCCTAATTTCATGTCTTTCTCTAGAATATGTGAATGCCTAGTGGATGTGTGTTCTGTATTTTGCCTCATCAGGTTGAGACATTTTATTCTTTGTGTTCTCCTTGGCTGCAGATATTTTCATGTTAATTCTCCCACTTTGGGTGGGTTGACAATGATTCCATCAGAAGAAAGTGTTAAACTTTCCATTCGTTGCCCCTCCTCAGAAGTGTCTTGTTCATATAGTTCACTAGGGCACCAACTGGGAATAAGAAATGGCACAAAAAGCAGTTTTGATGAGGACATTTAAACAAGATTCATTTTCAGTTTCCCCAGTGCTTACACGCTTTCCATGGGGGATGAGCGGGCACTTGACTCTCGGCTATTGAAAATCTCTGTGATACCGTGAAGATTAAAGAGGGTTTTTTCATATAAAGACGGAAACCTAATGTACAGCTAATCTTTATTAAGTTGAAAATAAAATCTGCAGCTATTTGATCTCCCAAATCTGTGTTTTGCTGTGTGAAAGCAGATGTTGTGCACTCATGTTTCGAGGGTATTGTCCCCTGGAACAGCAGTCACCTCCGGGCACAACAAAGAAGCACCCGTCACCTAGAAAAAGGCCTCTGCAGCTCATATGCTCAGGCAGATCCGTCAGATCTGGCAAGAATACCAAAATGGTTGCTTGAACATTATATTGATATAAAAAAAGTTGAAGATGCTACTTAAGAAAAGTCAAAATATATAGTTGTTGGGGTATTTTCTCCCATTACCCAGATGTACAAGATATGTAAACAGTTTTGATGAGGACCCCATGAAGAATCCATAATGAGCCCTTGATTGAATCAAAATCATTTTAAACAGAAACATGTTTTTCAAAGGATGAGCTTGAGGTTCAATTGTAATTCTATTTGTGCCTAGAGACTTGGTATTAAAAAATGGGTTATGACCTGCTTTTTTTTCCCCTTCCTCAAAACATTTCCCTCCCTGCTGCAAGCTCATCTGGGTAGAGGCAGAATATGTTTAAAAATCCATTATATTTTTTATTGGCTGGGACACTAATGGAGGGCTCCACGACAGCTCTATTTTACAGGCTGAATACCTTAATTAGGCTGGTTACTGATCAGTTGTTGGGATATCGATTGTGTCATTTATCAAAGAGCTGGGAAAGCAGAAAAAAATTTTTTCCTTCTTGCTGTTGTTGTTAAGTCAAAGCCCAGGGCCCCAGCTCGAATGGAGGATGGTGCGCCTCAGCACGACGCTCGCTCTGCCCCGCAGCACAGAGGCAGAGGGGACACGGGGCGTGGAAAAATGCCATCAGCCTTGACGGAAAGCTAGCAGACCTTCGGCAGCTGAAAACATTTTAATTACTAAGAATTCTTACATTGATGTTTAAAATATTTTGTTTAACTAGCAGGACACCAAATTTTTGTAACTCAAGAGGAAAGTATAAATCAAACGTATTGTTTGGGCCGAATGCTTTTCTCAGAAGGGAAGAGCTTTGGGGATCCGATCTGTGTTTTGTTTGGGGCATGTTCCTCTCACAAATGGTCAAGGGAACAGCCATGAGGCAGCTTCCAAATTCCATCCTTGAAATCTGTTCAGGAGACGCATAATGTGAGCAAGAGCAGGGGCCAGTTCTCCGTGGCTGCGTCCTCTTGAACAAACAGCTGGAGCTCTCTGGAACTGCCCCCAGTACCTCTCAGCACCTGTGGAACAGGGCTTATGGGGGGTTATTCTGGGCACAGCAGTTCTAAGGAAACTGTGAATTTGTTTACAGGCTGTCAAAAATTAAAATTGGAGGAGGAAATATGGAAAAAAAGAGAAAAACCTCAAGAGAACCACTGTCTGGCGTTGTCACAGCAGTCTGTTTTAGCTGCTGGCCAAAAGACATAGTGTCTGCAGAGGGACACGCTCGTGACCCTTCAGTAGCTGCCCTGCTTGGGTTCTGACTTGTCCCAGAGCATATGCATTTAGTTGCCCAGGGAAAGAGCGAGGAGCCAGCTGGTTGGCAGAAAAACACCCTTGGCATGAACTGTGTTCTTGTGTTGACACTGCCACAAGCTGTACTCCCAGATGGAAGAAAATTTGAAAGAAGCCAGTTGTAAGTGGGGGAAGGAATAATAAAGTTAATCCTCTTTTGTGTTGGCTATCAGCACTCCTAACCCTTAGCACCACGTTGTCAGTATTTTTTATTTCATATTGAAAGATGTTTTAAGTGATAGGGCCATTTTGATTTTCCACAGTTGAGGACTTATGTGTAATGGAGTCTTGAAAGATTATTCATAAATCGATCATTCTTTCACTTTGCTTCCATTGACCAAGTTGGAACATATTAAAAAAGCAAGTGTGATTCTTATTTCCCCCCCCAGGAGCCTGCAGAATGTGGGGCATTTTCTAAGCCATGCTTTGAGAACTCTCAAAACGCTATACCCACCTCCAGGAGAAATGAGAATAGTGCGTTGCATCCGTTTGGCATGTACAGTCCACAAGACAGGCAGAAAGGTAAGAGTCTATCCATTTTCATCCACCACAGATGGTGTGAGAGAACTCAAGAGTGTCTTTTTATTAAAAAAGAAGGAACAAAAGGCAGTTAATTAGACTAAGTGCAGACTTTGCTGCTCTGAGTCATGAACACTGGAGATGGGTGGAGAGCCGACTCGGAAGCTGTGAAGTGATTCCTGGCATTGCCTCCAGTTTAAGTGACAGTTTCTATGCTTGTGCCCCAAACATGGAGGGTTATGCATAAAACAAACCATGCTTGGAGAAACAAAATGGCAAACGGGCAAACTGTTATTCCTTTATTTATTTTTACAACCTTTTAATATTGGAAATTACCAAGTATCAGTAACTACTAAACTTTAAAAATATGTGGACTGGTGTTAAACCATAAAATGTTCATAACAAGATTCAAAGATTTATGCTTGATTCTAAGAGGAATGTGGTAAATATCAAAACTGAGACCATTCTGTGACAGTTGGAATGTTCTTGTTATTGTCTCACTACACTTTTACTGTCCCTTAATATCTTGTATGGATCATATTTCTAGTAGAGCTCTAGATGTAAAAAATTTGGATTTTATTCTTTGTTTTTCAAAAGTTATACTTCAGATCACCAAGAAAATTCCTTTATTTCCCTGCGTCTCCTTTCTTTAATAACTTTAATCTTTTGTATTGCGAAAGCAATGCATATTCATTACAGAAAATTTGGAGAAAGGCAATAAAAAGAAAGTTTAATATTACTCATACTTCTATCTATCAAAGACACTAATCAATAACATTTTTATGTATATTTCAAGTCTTTCCTTCATGCAAATATGTGTGTATAAAGTGAAATGAAAATGAAATATAGTGTATATAATGTTCAGGAAATTGCTTTTTTACCTAATAGCACATTGTGAACATCTCACCATGTCAGTGAATATTCTACAGTGTCACGTCCAGTAGTTGCATGGTCATCTACTGTCTGCAGCCATTACATGTTGATTGTGTAATCAGTCCTCTGTTTTTTGGACACGTAAGATGTTACCAAAATTTAAATACATGGAACAATTTCTAGACTCAGATTACTCCATCAGAACAGACTTGTAAATCTGAGGTTCCTCTAGAATTAAATTATTTCATCAGAATGGGATGTTGCTTTTTCCTCTGAATTCCTCCATTTTAGGGAGACTAGTAGCAACAGCTGTGACCATTTCTTCCATCTTTACTGTGTTGGATACTGCGTTAAGCAATTTACATGCACACTCGAAGTGGGTAATGTTATTATCCTCATTTTACAGATGAAGAAATAGAAAGTCAGAGAGAGTAGACAGTTTACCCAAGACCACGTCCTTGATCTATGCAGAGCCTGGATTCGGCTCCTGTCTCTCTGACTCGAGTTCATTCCCTAAACCACAGCACAGGCCCTGGCTTCAAGTTTCCCTTGAAACTATTGAAATCCTTTCACCCGATACTAAAAATGTCTGTTAGAAGCTGACTCTACTTTGTATCAGATAAAGAAATACTCAGTATGTCTTTTCTCATCTTCTTAAAGAAATTAGAAGTTTTCTTGACAGGGCGAGATCTCCTTCTGAGACCTTAAATCGCGATATGGGAGAATCTGGGGAAGGAGCAGCCTTCTGGCTCCCACGCCCGTGTGATGACCAAGAATGTTGGCATCTCTATTAAAGTATCTGGCCTTTATGTCATTTCACTCACCTTTAATTCTGAAGCAACATGTGGTCCAGTGGCAATCCAAGTTCAGGATTTTCTTCCCAATTCCACCAGCGACATCCAAGAGAACTTTGGGCACCTTACCTCCTGTCTTGCTTCATTTTCAACACCCATAAAATCTCGATGCTGAGGTGATAATAGCACAGCCTGTTTTTAGAGGACATTGAGTTACTCCAGGAATAGGCCAATGTCTCTAAGAAGGATAGCAAAGACTGAAATAACAAAACCATAAAGCTAGTTAAAGTGTAAGGGCACACACGGAAAAGAATTCTAAATAATAAAGTCCACTCAAAACACAAGCTAGAAACAAAATGCTGTGATACTTTAGAGCTGCAGTCAAATGCTTGGAGTTTGTATTTCCACTGAACAGTTAGAATCCTTGGGGTGCAGGTGGGAGGGTCTGCCTGTTCTCTTCCTCCTGAGACACTGATCCAGGTAGAACAACTTTTACACCAGTGAAAAAGCCATGCAGATCAGCTAACTACAAGGTTCCTGCGACACTTCCTCCCCAACCTTGATTTCCAAGGTAACAAATAAAATCCAGTTCTTTCAATAATTGAGTCTACTAAACACTATTTTTTAAAAAGCTGAGAAAATCTATTGTTATTATTTCCTTGCGAATCTGTGATACAATATTCGGATATAAGAATTAGACTTATCAAAGAATAGTCTCATTAAATTTTAATTGTAAGAGTCCAGTGGATGAAATTCTCTTACTTTTTATGTAAGCCTGTTGATTGGGACAAAAAATATAGATAGCATAATTTATAAACATGATGCTGTAGAAGAATATTATGATCCTGACTTCTTTGTAATATGAATAACATTTTACATTTTGAGAACTGTTGAGAGTTCCTGAATTTCAGTGAGGTGGCAATAGGCCATGGACTCATGAAAGCTGAGTGAGTGTTCACTCACCACCACCAGGTTTTTTAAGGAGCTGCTTTAGAAAAACAAGATGGACTTGACAAAATGTAATGTCTAGTGAGGAGAGGAACTGTTACAGCCAAAACATTAACTTTTTTTCTTCCCTTCTTCCTTTCCTTTGTATATTTAAAAATCCAATGTTGATATGCTGTGTTCCATCTATTTTTATAATAATAGTACATACCACCCACAGTTCCAGGGTTATTTTTTATATATATATACATATTCCTGTCAAGCTGCTACACAGAAAGGGCATTTTTAGAACTAACATTTGTGGAAATTGTAACACCAGAAAATTCACATTTGTGGTGGGGAATTGCAAGCAATGCCCACAATGGAATACATGTGGTGCTCCAAGATGGTAATAAGGGCGGAGGTTTGTGTCCCAGGGGGTTACTGCAAAATCCTATTAAGCATTTGAATGATAATGAAGTGCACCAGTGCTGTATTTTCTGAAGACTCTTGCTGGCAGGTCTCCCCCTGGCTGAGTAACAGCCTAAATGTGGTTGGTCCCTGGTCTGTGGTCACCTCTCCTCTCCTTGCTCTCACGTCCCCTTCTGTCCTCTACTTCTGCTTCTCCTCTCCTTTCAGCTCAAGAGCACCCCAGCCCCTGCCTCAGTCACCTCCTGCCCCCAAATCTGCCCAGGGTCACCCACTGAGGTCTCCGTTAGGCCTTTCATCCCTAGCCCATATCCAAAATTTTGGTTCTATGTCCTGTCTCTCTGGATGTGTGTTCCCTGGGGTCCTTTGAGAAGACACACAATCGTATAATTATTCCTAATGTGCTTCCTCCTGAGAACCAGCGTGTATCCACCCCTCTATGGCAGCAAGGTACCACCTGTGAGCGGTGCTCAGAAATTAAATTATACTTTTCAATTGGACTGATGCTTATCGGATGCCTCCACTGTGTGGAAGACACTCTCAGGGATGCAACGATGAACACAATGCTGTTACTGCCCTCCAGAACAGTCTAAAGCAGGGGTCAGTACACACTTTGTCCGTAAAAGGCCACATAGTAAATATTTTAGGCTTTGCGGGCCATAGGATCTCTGTTGCAACTCCTTAGCTCTGCCACTGTGGTGGGAAAGCAGCCAGACAGCACATAAATGAATGGACATGCCTGTGCCCAATGACGCTTTATGTACAAAACCAGGGGGGCGCTGGTTTGGACCAGGGGTAGAGCTTGCTGAGCCCTCATCTGAAGTCACAATCTCTTTTACCCTTCTTTTCTGATCTGGCCCTGGCAGGATGGATCCTGTAAAACAAGTAACAACAAAAAAGATGGTGATTAAAATAAGGGTCATTTGGTCATCAGTGAAGCAGTGACCAGAGGATGCAGTGTCAGCACCCACAGGCGTGTGTATAGAGGGACATCAAGGCTTACCTTGTACACTCAATGAAACCCAGAAAGATTATTTTTAGGAGAAAAGAATTCCAGGTTTTCACACTGATATTGGGCTTAACAAAGGTGTTTGGGCCAAGAGAAAAAATATATATATTCCTTACAGCATCTGCATGTGCTATTTAAAAAGCACCAAGGATAAAGGGTCAAGATGAAGAAGGCATTTACCCCAGCGCCTGTCACTAATTTAAAACACAGATTGTTCATGTGAATAGGATAAAAATTAAAGTTAGTGATTGTAATAGAACTTGAAGTAGCCAGAGAAGATGCTGAAGAAGAGCAGGGAGAGGAGGAAGAGGAGGACAAGGAGGAAGTCACCTACAGTCCAGTGAGAGAAATCAATACCCGTAAATGGATGATGGATCCGCAGATAGCTCATTGCGAAAGAAACGTGTGATAAATGTTATGCGAGAATTATTTTCCATACTATTAATAGATAAACCCAATCATCAGTGGATAAAGACAGCAAAGGTGTATTTTTTGATTGTGTCACAGCACAGTGAGACTTGGCAGCAGAGGAGGGGCGCTGTGCTCCAGGCAGTGGCTGAGGGACCTGGGCTCCTTCCGTTGGTGGCCGGGCCATGTTCTAGAGCTCCTCCGTCCTACCTGCATCTGATCGTGGGAAAGGGCAGGAGGTGGAGAAGGTACACTATTTCTTAACCACTGAGGTGGGCAGTGACATCCCCATAGCAACTCACATTCTTTGCCCAAGGACTAGGCTTGTATGAAGAGGGTGGGGAAATGGGGCCTCGGGTCTAGCTGGTGCCCAGGAAGAAAGGAGGAAGAGAGATGAAATGAGCACCAGTATTCTCTGCCCCTGTAGTGGAAGTGCTGACAGATCCCAGAGCAGCAGGGAAGGCTTCACAGAGAAGGTGGTGTTTGACGTGGGCCTTGGGAGAAGGTGGGACTTCCATGAGTGGAGTGCAGTTTTGCACTCATGTCAGCAAAGACGCTGAGGCAGGAAAGCCCAGCTGTGGCTGGGGAACGGTAAGCAGTCTCGGGTGGCTAATGAGTGATAGGAGATGAAGTCGGCTGTTGGGACACAGACCTTTACTCTGCAGGCCATTGTGTGCTCCTGAACTGTTTCTGAGCAGGCAAGTCACCTGAGCATGGCTGTGTTTACCCTGTGTAAAGACGGACAGAGAAGTTGAGGCTACCGTCAGAAGGAGGCAGAAAGACGTCCCAATATGTCCCATGTCCCCACTGCACTCTGTAGTCCTTCTGCTCTGTTTCTGTCAGCAAGTGTCTGGCTGCCATAATACCAAATATGACTGCCGCCATATTACCAAATCACTGGATCCCTGGGGGTGGGGGCGGTGCAGGGGCACTGTGCTGGCTGCCTTTACTCATCATGCTTCTCTACCCTGCTCATCTTACTTATCAGATTCCTGCTTTAAGCCTCGTTCCCAAGGACACGTCAGCACTGCTAGAACTCGCTGCATTTTATGCTAGTCCCTAGGACAGAGTTTAGAGCAAGGCCTTGCCTGGTGTATTTGTCAGGGTTCTCAGAGAAACAGAACCAATGAGATTGTGTACAGAGAGCGAGAGAGAGAAAAAGAGAAAGAGACGTATTATGAGGAATTGCTCCCTCAATTATGGAGGTAGGCAAGTCCCACGATCTGCAGGTCAGCCAGCAAGCTGGAGACCCAGGAGAGGCACTGAGTAGTTCCCATCTGAATGCCAACAGGCTCAAGACCCAGGAAAAGCTGATGATCCAGCTTGAGTCTGAGGGCAGGAAAAAGCCAATGTCCCAGTTTGAACAGGCAAGAAGAATTCTGTCCTTTTCGGAGGAAGGTCACCCTTTTTGTTCTAGTCAGACCTTCATCTGATTAGATGAGGCCCACCCACTTAGGGAGAGCCATCTGCTTTACTCAGTCTACTGATTTAAACGTTAATCTCATCCAAAAACAACCTCACAGAAATACCCAGAATAATGTGTGACCCGGTATCCCGGTGCCCCCATGGCCCAGTCAAGATGATACATAAAATTAACCATCAGACCTGCCGTGTGGGCGAGTAGTCAAAACAGGTTCTGTTACCAGCAGCATTTCTCAAGGACAGGGGGACTTTTTTCTTGTTCCAGCAATCAGGGACAAGAGGGTCCACCTTGTACCAAGTGTCTCGCTGTAATAGATGAACAGTAGTTTCTGATGTATAAAATGTAATCCTTTACTTATTAGCACTTATTGCATTTATAAATTACCTCTTGAATATGCACCATCTTATATAATCCCTATACTCTTCCAATGAAGGTGTTCTTATCCCCAATTTACAGATTCAGAAACCAAGGCTTATGGAAGCTGAGTCATCTTCCCGAGTTCACACAGCATTTGGGGCCATGGTTGGGAACACCCAGTCTTGCTCCATAAACCATACTCTTACCCAGGATGTCCCATAATGCTTTTTGTCCTTTAGTTGATGTTGTCATTCGTGATGAGAGTTAGATGATATAAGGTGCATAATGCCTAGCGCATCGTCTGGTACGCAGTCGGATCTCGACCAACCTTACTTGTCATTAGTTGCCGTAATATTCAGAAGACATGTCTAGTTTTTTCTGTGTAGAATAGACTGAAAAAGTGAGCACTTTTAGTAGATGGGAAAACTAGGATTCAGACCCCAGTCTTTTGCTTCCAAAACTCCAAACCTGGGGGGTTTCCTTTATGACACAGATGCAAAAGAGGGTTTTTTTCCCATCTACTGTGTCTAAATGGTGAGTAGCTATACTGCATCTCGTGAGTTTTGTTGAAGGACTTTCTGTCACTGAGGCAAATGTTTAAATCACCATATAATCCAGAGCATTCCTTATAGAGTCTTGTTTACGAAAACATTAAGTCATAAAAGAAGTGGCTTTGTTAATCTTCCACAAATCACAGCTGATGAATAGGAGTCAGCCTCTCCTGGACTGGAGAAGGTAGTCAGGATGCTGGACCTGACTTGCCAGGGGTTGCCAGCAGGTCACCAGCATAAAAACACATCAGCAGGCTTAGCTTTCCTGGACCAGGCTGCACCAGCTCTCAGACGAATCCTTCAGCCCCATGTGAGGACTGACATTTCAAGGTTGGTTTATGTGTTGGTGAAAATTGCGTCTGGGAGATGGACTGCAGCAACCCCGGGCGTGAGCGGTTCTGCCTCTGGTTTCCCACGGCTCCATTTGTTCTGTTTATAGAGCCATCGCTGCCCGGTGACGGATGGGCCGAGAGTCAAGTACCGCCTTCCCCATCACCACATCCTGTTCTGGAACTGGGCCTTGAAGATTACAGCCACAGGTATCGATAAAATGATACGTCGTAAATGTTCCCTGGTATGGTTTTCTGGGAAAGCCCAGCAACCTTATTTTAACTCTATTTCTTTCCAGAATGGAAATCTCGTAGTATCTGTAATTCCTTTCCAGTGAAACCTTCCCAAAGCTAATGTTCATAGCTCTGATTGTTCATATTTTACTTCCTGGAATTTTTTAAGATTCATCATATATGATTAAAATATTTAAGAAAATTGTTGAATTTTCTTTTATCAAATTAAAAACTAGGGCACTGGAACTCAAAGAAGTTATATGGGAAGCTATAAAACAAAACCGAGAAGACAGAAGGCTTAGTTTTCTCTCATTTGTAATTGGCAAACCCTAAAGGTATTTTAAAAATAGATGTTCCAAGAAAGTTAATGGAATCTAAAAATTAAAGCAACACCATATATAAACTAAAATGTTGAAAAGAGTGCCCAATATTATATCCACTCTGTAATAGAAACCAAAAAAATCAATAATTTTTAGAATCACACAAGCATGAGAGAGATTTCCTAAGCATACACACCATTTGACTAGTGGAATTCATAGATTTTGTTCTTCTGATGAGTTTTAAAAATCATTAAATTGTCCCTTTGCTATTTTCTGTATTTATTATGGCTGTTAAAAACTGTGTGTTGTATTCCATTCCACATCCCTTGATAATCCTGAGAAAGTTTTTCATTTTTCTTGCAGCAATACTGGTGTCTTTCCTATTATGCTTTTTATTACAATCTGCTAAAAATAAAGCAATGCAACAAGAGTATAGCTACCTCTGTTAGCTGGAAGCTTACCTATATCTAGCTGTCTCTGACTCCTACGTTTTTGAAGTCGGCTGTCTTACTCATAGGGTATATTTCATGAATTAGATTGATAATCATAATAATTTCTAGATCAGTGTCTCTGGGGGGTTCTTAAAAGAAAACCTGGACATATTTAATTTTGTTCATTCATTTCCATTGCCTGCCTCAATCCTGAGTCAAAAATGACAGTTTAGGGCCGACCCGGTGGCACAGTGATTAAGTTCACGTGCTCCTCTTCGGTGGCCCAAGGTCTGCAGGTTCAGATCCTGGGCACAGACCTGGCACCAATCATCAAGCCATGCTGAGGCAGCGTCCCACATAAAATAGAGTAGGACTGGCACAGATGTGAGCTCAGCGACAGTCTTCCTCCAGCAAAAAGAGGAGGATTGGCACCAGATGTTAGCTCAGGGATGATCTTCCTCACAAAAAGAAAAATAAAAGACAGTTTGGTGGCATTAAAAAAAATCCATTTTAAAAAGAATTTCCTTCATTCTACTTTGCTGTTTATCCTGTGTATTTGTGCAAAACTGTCGAGAGGGTGCAAAGATGAATCAGATATAAACCTGTGATGTTATGATTGCCAAGAAGAAATACCTAGTTGGTCTTCATCAGTTTCTGGCACAGAGCTCCTAAAACCCTTGGAATTTCCTAAGTGTTGAAGGAATAAGGTGTCTTTTGTGATGTTAATGTGGTGACATTTGGAAAGCACCTGAGGGTGGGGGCTGGCCGCCAGTGCAGAGTGATTAGAGGGTTGGAACTTTCAGTTCTGCCCCAAGCCTCTGGGGAAGGGAAAGGGGCTGGAGGTTGAATCAATTGCTAATGACCAATGAGTTAATCAGTGATGCCTGTGTAAGGAAGCCTCCATGAAACCCAGAAGGACGGGGTTCAGAGAGCTTCCAGGTTGGTGAACATGTGGAGATGTGGGGCGAGTGGCACACCCCTGCCCACATCCCCTGCCCTGTGTAGCTTTACACCTGCCTGTTCCTGAGTTGTATCCTTTCTAGTAACATGTTTCTCTGAGTTCTGTGAGCCACTCTAGCAAATTGTCAAACCCGAGGAGGGGGTCTTGGGAATTTCTGATTTACAGCCAGTTGGTCAGAAGCACAGGTAACAACCTGGACTTGAGACAGGTGTCGGAAGTCCAAGGAGGGGTGGGTGGAACCTCCAATCTATAGCGGGTAGACGTCCTTCCCACCAATTCCTCACCCCACATTGTCGTTGTCTGCCATGCTCTGTGATGCCTCTGTGATGCTTCTGCAGAGAAGAATAGAGAAGCATGGAAGGGCTTCAAGCCTAGGAGTGAAAATGTCAGGTTGAGTGACTAGAGTTGTGGAGGCTGAGTGGATGGGGGAGACATGGACAAGGGGAGGAGTCTGGGGACTGGCAAGAGGAGAGAAGGGCTTGAATGACGGGAGAAGCAGCAGGGCTGGAGAGGAGGGGACAGAGCCAAAGACATTTTCAAGATGGAAGGAACAAATCTAAAGCTTTGAAACTCCCCCTCCTGGGATCCCCTGACCAGCACAGTCCTGCAGGCTGCTGCGTTGCCTAGGTGACCAGCAGCAGCGAGGTTGGTGTGAAGCTCAGGGTGGAGGAAAGGTTGGAAGGGAGCCAGGAGGGCTAGCAAAGGGCCGTCCTGTCTTTCAAGAAAAGGGTGAAAGCCCTCTCAAAGGGGAAAGTGGTGCTTTAGGGATGGAGCCAGGCTTTGGGACAGAAAGCGGCTGCTGCCTGAGGAGTGGAAAACGCTGCTCTTCGCACCCAAGGGAAATCAGGAATTTAGTGAACTTATTTGTACTATTATGTCAACGATTATTAGACAAAAGTTTAGCGCCTATGTGTCTAAATAAAAAATAAACATAAAGGAAATATATTTTCTTCTGTGATATCTCAGAGAGAGTTAAAGGCAGATCAGTCAGCAGACAGAATACGTTGAATTTTATTAACAGCTTAGCCAACGCTTGGTTATTCCCTACCTGTTCATATTTTCCCTCCCTCTTGGATCTCTCTCAGCTCTGTGTCTGTCCGTCTGTCTCTCTCTCTCCCTCATGCCCTGCATCTACTCTCAGTCATAATAACCAGTTGTGGAAGTCTGTCCTTGGACACCTGAGACTTGAGACTTAATGTTTTTTAGGCTTTCCCCTCACACTCTTCTTACCCCGCCTCTTTATTTCAGACAGTTCTCCTTGAACATCCGTGGCTGGGTCTTCTGTGTCCTTCACATTCCTGATTTGTCGCCACACTCTGGACACTGGCATCTGTTTCATGCTCCCCTTATTTATTCATTAGGTGGCATAATTTGACATTGAGTATCGTTTCCATTTGATAGATTCCCTGGTTGCTCATGCTGAAAACATGGCCTTTGTCTAAGACGTGTCTTTGGCCTTCTGTCAACTTCCAGCTTCCCACGACCTCCACTGCAGCCGCTCAGCCGAGCACGTACTAACTTCCTTCAAATGAAAATGTCATATTTTATAGTTAACCATGGTGTCACCCTCTCACTCCAAAATTTTTGAATATGTAGCATAAAATTACAAACTGTTTCACTAGTCTAACTTACATGTCTAAAATATTTTCACATCAGTGAATTCAATACTACCCTCACTGTGTAAGTCACTGTGTGCTCACACTGGCTCTAATCGTGTCTCATGTTCCACTTACTTCCCTCCTTAAACACCTGCCAATCTGGAATCAGCCATTTTGTACCATGGCAGGAGGCGTTCTTTTATTGAATGTGTTCAAAACTATGGTAACAGATGTGTATATCACTGGGATCAATTCAATGGGCACATTCAGGTATACATATACGAGGGCATATTTGTTATTCATATGTACAAAGCAGCTTTTCATTTTTTTGACTATCCTTACTTGTAGCTCAACATCTGTACAAAAAGATTCCCTTTATTTAGTCTGATCCTTACTTGATGTTATTGCATCAAGTAGCATTGCCACCTTATTTTTTTTTTAAAAGATTTTATTTTTCCTTTTTCTCCCTAAAGCCCCCCGGTACATAGTTGTGTATTTTTAGTTGTGGGTCCTTCCAGTTGTGGCATGTGGGACGCCATCTCAGCGTGGCCTGATGAGCAGTGCCATGTCCGCACCCAGGATTTGAACTGGCAAAATCCTGGACCTCCGAAGCAGAGCACACGAGCTTAACCACTGGGCCACGGGGTCGGCCCCAACCACCTTGTTATTTTTAAATGGGAGTGGGAATGGTTTTCTCCCAGTGTCTCGGAAAATTTGAGTTCTTATTCTTAATTTGTCAGTGAATGCCTGGTTTGATAAAGTAATCTAAGACAATGAAGTGGGTTAACCAGCACCTTACTCAGTTGGCTAGATTCCCACAGACTGCCTTGAGCACAGCGCTTTAAATGCAGTGTGATCTGTGTTTTAAAGAGGAATATTCATGTTGGTCCTAACCTCCTCCCTAAAGGTGCTCATTATAACCTATGGCATCTGTTTTCATTAACTCTTTGGTTTTCTTTTATTTCATGATAGGGACCACTCTGTTGAAACAAAACCTTAACCTAAAATGAGAGCTACATAAGAGAGCGTGAGCAGATCTGTAGTCAAAGGGGAAGGCTGGATTTCTGTGGGTTCGGGATCAACAGCAACCCGTGTCCCAGGCTGACCGCCAGTCTAGCCATGGCCTTTGTGGCTCTGGGAACGTCCAAGGAAGCACAGCTTTGCTCCTGGCGTTGCTGCTGGCCAGCTGTGTGACCTTAGAACATCAACCTCCTCCTTGGGCCTCAGCATCTTATCTGCAAGATGAAGAGTCAGATGAGGTGGCCTTTACCACCTTCCGGCTCTTAATTTCTCTGATTCTACGAAGGCCATGAGTTTTCTGACACTAAAGCCACATCATCACAAGAGATCAAAGGATGAAAAACAAAGTGCAAATAAAGGTCGAATGACACATTTAAAGACAAGTGCTTCTGAAACATCAAAGCTCAGGCAAAGCTCGTGTTCACAGTCGCATTACAGAATTTGTCTTTAAAATGGGCTGAAACAATGAGAGAAGTGCTATTATGCCAGGCCAGGGTCAATAGCGCTAGTGGGTCAAGGATTTTTGTTTACAATCAGCGTATTTTATCATCACTGGAGACCACATCTAATACGTTTTATATGTCAGTGCCTTTACATCTTGAGAATGTAGCCAGACACCAAGAAAGAAGCCAAAAAGAGCTCCTAATTCTAAAGTGTAGATTTAAACTTCTTGAGAAATTTTTGTGAAAACATATACACTTTCTTTGCTGGAGAATGCCACAGACCCTCGTTCAAAGACCACCAGAACCTAGAGAAATAAAGAAATGGATTAATAGCTCACTTTTATTGGGCTTTTTTTTCGTGTCTAGCACTATTGTCAGTATTTAACGTATCTTAATTTGTTTAAGCCTCACAACAACTTTTATAAAGTAAATTCTCTCATTATCCATTTTATGCATGGATAAACTGAGGCCATGTACCCTGGCGTCTTGCTCTCCAGTCCAGGGCCCTAACCACCATGCAACCCTACCCTTCTAAATAGAAGGAGAGGAGGCTCTTAGTCACAGGCCTTCTGAGAGTCTGACAAAAACAGGGAAGGCAAAGAAATGGTAAAAAGCATGGATAATTTGAAAAGCTCAGAAATTTAGGGTAATTTGGAAGGCAAAAGCAGGTCTATTTGTTTATCTGCTTCTTTGTTTCCTAAATGCTTCTATAGCACTTACTCTATGCCAGACATGCCTCCCCTTACTGTGTGAGTCTCAACTCGTTTTGTCTCTTAACAACCCTCTGAGGTAGGGACTGTAATTATACCCATTTTATTTGTAAGGAAATGGAAGCACAGAGAGGCTCCGTAACTTGCCCAGGTCCCACAGCTCCACAGCAGCGGCGCCAGGATGTAGAAGCAGGCAGACCTGCTCTGGCGTCTGTGCTCCGGAGCGCTGTGCTCTGCTGCCTGTCCCAGGTACGTCCTAACCCACCCGCTGCAGGACAAGAATGCAGCTTTATGCGTTCACTCAGCAGTATTATTGCTGCGTGTTAATTGTAATATTGCTGCAAGGCGATATTGAATATGCAACGACTAGTGAGTTTCAAGCAAAGATTAAACTTTTGGTATATTTGGTTAAGAAATCAAGGTCCCCTGTGCATTTTAGGATGCTCACTCATAACAATTTTTCTTGTTGTCTTATTGTTTAAAGTGTCAAATCCCAACTGTTTGAAAAACTCAAGCTCAGTACTTTCAGATTTACTGAGGATACTTGACTTGAGTTTCACTGGATTTAAGATTCGGAGAAAGCTATGCTGAAATGAGCTACCGTACTTGCTTTGTAAACATACGAGAGTACCAGGGGAGAAAGTGGCTGTAATTTAATTTATAAAAAGTATATAAATACAGTTTATTCCTAGATCAAGAAATCAGGCATTTTCTCTAATTCCCTTATAGAATTCCCTCCATCCTCAAGCAACAAAAATGAAATATTCAGTAGAAGTAGAGTTCTCTGAGCTTGACTACAAGTGCTGGAAAGCCTGTAATGGATATTTGATGTATCTGGTGTCTCCATTGTCAGCTGTGCTTTTCCTGTTAGTTCCTTTTGGTATTATTGACGAGCAGACTATTTGCTGAGCATTGACATGAGTTTTAGAAAATAGACCCAAATAAAGTAGAAAACCAAACTCCTGCAGCCGCCAGTCACTCACAGGATGGTGTTCTCTGAAGGATGCTCCCCTTTCACTTGTTTTTGAAGGAAGGGCATGCTCATCCTGCAGAAACCCCCTAACCCTCTTTGAGGCTCTGCCAGTATCTGGTGACATCCTTGGAAGGGCCAGTGCTGTTAGAGTCGCCTTCCCGCTGAAAGTTACACGTGAGACAGCAGGATCCCAATTAGCAGAAGTCAGTGGAGAGGAAAACACAATATTATCCAGAGAATATTTTACTTAAATTGTAGAATGTGATAAAATACATGAAAAGAGAGTTGCTACATCTCCTAAAAGAAGCCTAAGATTCAAGAACTGGGTGAAAATGCACGGGTGGGACCTGCAGAGGGAGGGGTGAGAGGCTCTGTTCAAAATGAGAACTGCTTCCTTTAAAAAGAAAAAAGATTTTGTTCTAACCCTAACTACGGCGTATGGCTTCTTTCCACAGCGCTGGAGTGGACTCGGCAGTAGGTTTTCCGGATCAGCACATCAACTTCAGATTGGTGACACCAGCCAGGCAGCCCGAATCGCTGAATCTGAAAGCCTCGAAGAGCATGGACCTGGGTAAGTGCGGGTGGGGTGACACCCGGGTCAGCTCTCCAGCCTCAGCCCATCTGTCTTCCTGAATGTCCTGCCTTTGTCTTCTCCACTCCAACCTCAGGGGCAAGGTCAGCTGAAGCCTGGAGGAGGGGATTCGGTCCTCCTATCTTCCTGTCTCCTCTTGCACATTTAATCGTAATTACCCCTTTTTAAAAGAGAGATAAATGACTTATTTTTGTAAAGTGGTCCATATAGGTCAGAAAAACCATCATTCCTTCCGGAGGATCTGAATGCCATCAACCTTTAGCTCACCTGCCTTTGTACCCTCGCTTCGTCCTGTGCCTTTCCATTTCTTCTATATGTACGAACTGTTGCAGGGCCTGAGAAGATAATGTAGTTAAATGCATCCTCTTGCACAGGGCTTCCCATCTCTGTGTGCGATGGATAGGCATGGCAAGAAAGGATCATCTCTTTAAATGCCCATCCCCAAATCCTGTGACACTGGAGGGAAGCAGGGTCCCTGGTTTGCCAGGTTGAGGGTGTCAGGGGACCCTGGATCTGTGCCTGAACAACCTCATTGAGGTTTGAGCCCCTCAGGGAATTTCTGGATGACTGTTGGCTGCCCGAGCAGAGCCAGGGCCCCTGCAAACTGTGTTGTCCAGGCCCCGGAGCGTGTGGCCCGGGAGGACATCCCAGATGCCCGAGAACATTGCTGCCCCCATGGGCTCTCAGAGAGAGAGAATTATGAGAGGAGAGCGCGGCTGCCAAACCGACTCTCAGCAAGATAGTCACTGCTTCCTGGACGCCCAGAGGCCAAGCTCTCTGAGCATTGTCCGTGGGGCGTATGACATATTTCATTAGTAGCAGCAAGAAAGTAGAATAATCCAAACTGCGGCTCCACGACACAGTCTGATAAATAGCACTTACCTCTCGCTCATTTACAGCAGTTCAGAAAAATGTCCAATCGTGATGAAACGAGAAATGGGTTCTATTTTCTATACGTTTACTAGATCGGGGGGTACATTCGCAGTAATCACCTATAGTGAACGATGGATAGAAAGCCCCGGCAAGGAGGCTGGGGTGAGCCCTGGTCAGAGAGGGCTGTGTTGTCACCGGGAACTTTTGACAAACAGAAGGTATCATGTGTGACAATGACAGAGGTTATTACTAGTAATTTAAGGAGCAATTTATTTTTATTGAGTGCTTGATAAACATTTCCTGTTCTGTCTTCCCAAGTTCTCTGTGAAGATGGATGGATAAAAACTGCCCTTAATTTGGGGGAAGAAATATATTACTGTTTTCCTCATTTAATTAAAAAAAAAAGTGGCCAGTAGTATGGTTCTTAAAAATCTCTTCAAAAGAAAAAATAGCACCCATTTTAATTTACCAGAGAAAATATTATCAAATCTGTAAAAATAAAACCTAAGTCATGTCCAGAAGCATTATTTGTTTTTGTATTTTTTGTTACTGAAAACTTTGTTTTTGAGAAGTTTTCTCTTTTAAATTGAAATAGCCCTTGCAGAAGATGTACAGGTGCCAGTCACCCATTGCAATTTATTGTGCTTACACCGTAAGTGACAACAATGACAATGATGTTTGTTCAGTGTGTGTAATTAGCAGGGGCCATGAGCTGTTTTCTTCTGGACAAAAGTGCCAAAGTACAAGCCTTAGCTGGGACCAGCCTGGTGGCGTAGTGGTTAAGTCCATGCACTCTGCTTCCTCGGCCCAGGTTTGCAGGTTCGGATCCTGGGCATGGAGCTACACCACTCGTTAGCCATGCTGAGGCGGGGACCCATATGCAAAATAGAGGAAGATTGACACAGATGTTAGCTCAGGGCTAATCTTCCCCACCAAGAAAGAAAAATAAAAGCCTTGGCTAAAATGCACCATCCAGCAGAAGCGGGAAAACGTGCTGTAAAAATATTTTATGGTAGGGGCTGGCCCCGTGGCCGAGTGGTTAAGTTTGCACACTCCACTGCAGGCGGCCCAGTGTTTCGTCAGTTCGAATCCTGGGTGCGGACATGGCACTGCTCATCAAACCACACTGAGGCAGCGTCCCACATGCCACAGCTAGAAGGACCCACAACAAAGAATATACAACTATGTACCGGGGGGCTTTGGGGAGAAAAAGGAAAAAAATAAAATCTTAAAAAAAAAAATTTAAATAAATAAATAAAATAAAATATTTTATGGTAACCATCCCAGTTTGGTGCCTTCCAGGAAGTACCACTTTGAAGCTAGCAACCTTGCAGAGGGCTCTGAAGGCCAGCATTCTAGGACCATTCTGAACCCCTGCCCCAGAACACTCGAGTGAGCGCAATAAATGCGTTGACTTTCTCAGCAAATAAAATCAGATGACACCAGAATGGTAAACATTTGGAAGCGTCTTTCCTGTTTGATTAGGTGAAAAGAATATTGTAAGTCGTTGAGATTTCTAAAAATAGCACTGGGCCAATGTAAGGAATTAATGTGTTTGCTGAAAATGTTGGTAACTGTGCTCACAGCAATAATACTCTCAGCGGGGTCAAGATCCATTCTTCCAAAAGTGAAAAAAAAAAAAAAATCCTGACGTATTTAGGTTGAATATCAAATTAGTGCTGTTTGACTGTTTTCTGACCTAGAAAAACAGCAGTTTCATATGGTTCAAAATAAAAAAGCTGCAACCTCGCCTTCACTGTGTCATTTGTGTTGGATGCTCCTCCTTGATGACGGCCGTGGGCGTCTCCAAGGCTCCCAGGCCCCAGCAGTACCTGCTTTGCTTGTTTGTCTTTGTACCATTTTTGCTGCTGAGTCTAAGCTGGTATTTGAACTTGCATACTACCTTAGAATTATTTTAAATGTGAGTGGGTTCCATTTACTTATTTTCACTTACGTTTCCAAAGACAGACAATCCTTATTGTGGAAGATAAAGCCTTCTGGTCTCATCTCCTTCCCCTGCCCCCCAGGCACAAACATGGTGTCAGAATCATCCGCCACCGCAGTCCTTTAGCAAACCCTCCACCTCTTTGCTGCTCCATCTCTGTCCGTGCGTTTCTGTCACATGTTGTGTTTCTTTACAGGAGTTGTATAGTGTTATGTTATGTGAATGAATCTTGATTCACAATTCGCTCTTCCCCTTTTGATTGAATTTAGCTTGATTGACAATTTGGGGGTTTTTTTGGTTTGTGATTTTTTTTGGTCCATTTGAATTTTATATTCTGATTTGCCTATTCACAGCCTTTGCCAAAAATATTTCCATTTGCTAATTCTTTTTCATCTTTAGGATATTATGTATGTTGCAAATAATTTCTTGCCA
This sequence comes from Equus quagga, assembly GCF_021613505.1. Lineage (NCBI taxonomy): Eukaryota > Metazoa > Chordata > Mammalia > Perissodactyla > Equidae > Equus > Equus quagga. Next base: position 139,492,362 of record NC_060270.1, read on the forward strand.
TCTATTATTTGCCTTCTTCGTTTGATTATGATATCCTTTACTATAAAAAAAATTTTGGCCTTATAGTCAAATATTTCCATCTTTTCCTTCATGACTTTTGGATATTATACTTATCTCATTTATTTTTAACTTTTAGTACTTTAAAGTACTTGTTTGTTTGTTTTTTTAATGTTTAGTGATCTATAATGCATTTTTATCCATGGTGTATGAGGTGGGAAAATTTGTCTCCCATATAGATAATATTTATTGACTTTTATATCCTTTCCCCCTTAATTTGGAATGCAGTCCCATTGAATTTCCCTTACGTACATAGGTCAGTTTCTAGACATATTCTTTGGCATGTGCCTGTCCCATGTCAGCATCACCCTGTTTAAATGATCATGTTATTACATTGTTCTTTGATGATGTATAGGGCAATCTTCCTCCAATCTTTCTTCTTTTGTAAAATTACTTAGGTTCTTCGTATGCATTTATTCTCCCACATAAACTTAGATCAACTCATCAAAGTGAATTTAAAGATTAAATAGGAATGCTTCCACTGTGTGTATGTCCATTCATTATGTTTGCTGTTGGTTCCTGATAGGAATGTTTTTATCCAGTTAAAGAAGTTTCCTTGTATTCCTAGCTTCTTAAAAAGTTTTTTATTTGCTCACTTTGTTTAACCAGGAATGAATGTGAATTTTATTAAGTGATCTTAGGGGTCTACACAGGATGATCGTGTGTATTTTGTTCTTTATTCTGTTAATATAGTGAGTTATATTGATAGATTCCCTGGTATTAAATCTTTGATTCTTTCTGAATGGCTCTAAATTTTTCTCTGTACTTGAAAAATGTGGAAATGAGGAACACGTTGTCCACGTGCTCTAAAATGTAGGTATAAAACTCTGATTGCAATTTTACTCAATGTCATTAATTCCTGCATAACCATTATAGATTTTTTTGAGGCTATTCTGCCTCAGTATTCTGTGGATGCTTCTGCTGGCATGCATGTGGCCACACTTCTGTCAGATCAGGAATGATTAAAATGATGAATAAAAGAACATTTATTTTTAAATAATTGGATGTAACTATGCTTATTCAAAGGGGTTAGGGTGTCATTTTCTGGGTTTTCCAGAAAATCAATCTTTTCCTACTAATTGTAGACTTTCCTCTATTTATTTAAATTACCAGAATTACTGTGTTCAGCCTGGATCCCTTTAATTTGCTCATAATTGAGCCTGTGTGGGTGTCGAGCTGGAAGCTCCCGGGAGCTGAATAACACAGCTGCCTCTTTGCCCTTTGGCATAGGGTTTCCCCCAAAAGAGCTGCCCTTGTTGGCAGTGTGCCAGAGTCACATTCAAAGACTTTCTGATGAGGCATAAACTTCTTTAATTTCCAGGCCTGGTGTTTTATGACCCTGTAATACTATTTAAGAATTAGTCTGAATTATTCAAGGGGCAGCACTTCAGTATTTTGGCCCATTCCTTGACCTAAACTATAGCCTCATTCAAAGTTAAGTTTGAAATCCCACAAGATTTTTCTTTTTTTTCTTTGAGTTTTCTCTCCTGTTTCAAATTGACGTCCTCCTCCCATTTCAGAAGGGTGTTGTGTAACACAGTTAGGAGAAGACCGGGGGCAGTGCAGATGGAAGGTGCTGGCCAGCTGTCTTCCCTCTGTTCAATGAGAGGAAATGAGCTTAAAGTGATGCATGAGGCATTCAGACAAAATTTTAGGAAGTTTCCTGACAATGAAGATTGTTAACATGCCTTGTCTTATAGTTTCTTAAGAAAGTGTACATGTCTTGAATAACTCTCCCTAAAATCAAGACAATAGATAAATTGGCTGATTTTCTTGCAAGATCTGTAATTCAGCAACTTTATTTTCTGCCAGTTGTTTGCTGTAAGTGTATTTTAAGGTAGAAAATGTTTATAGACACCCACAGTTGAAGTGAATTATAAGTCAACTCATTTCTCATATCAGCAAAGGTAAATATTTGGGTCACATTTTGAATATACCCCTTTCATACGTGTCAGACGTTCCTCTCAAATCAGTTAGGTGTCGCTAGCATCAGATCAAAGATGGGCATGAAAAAAGTTAATTAACTCCCTTCTGCTGTTCTAATACTTTCTTTTTAAAGTTATTTTTTGTATAGTGAGGTACTTCCATATGCGTTCTTACTAATAAGACAACAATTCTGAACGTTGACAGCATGGGAGAATTTTTATAAAACTTTACATTCAGATAATTGTGATGCTGGTTTATCAATTAATGCATATTATATGTCATATAATATGTGAATACGTATTTTAATATAAACTTGTATTTATATCCATGGATCTTCTTTACTGTGCATCAATAAGTACTACCTCTGGAGATGGTGACAGCCAAGTTGAGGACTGCTATTTCTGCTGTTTAAGGTATATCTGAATTATTAAAAACACAAAACCAAAATCCTGGTTGGTAAAGAAGAATTAATGGTGATACTAAAAGAAAGTGTCTGTTTACCAACCCTAATAGACTGATAGATGAGGAAGAAGACAAGGACACAGTCAGGTGTGGCCCTGAGCTTTGGGAAGTCAAACTAAGGAATTACCTTACCGAAAATGTTTATTCATTCATCAAACAAATGTTTACTGAGTGCCTACTGTGCACCAGGAAGTGCCTTTAACACTGAGGACTCAGTAGCAGACAAGAGAAATGGTCCTTGCTGCGTTTACCTAGATTGAAACTCTAGCAGGAAAGGAGAACTCAGAGTTAAGGAAAGATTTCCAAGAGGAAATTCTGACATGACAATGATAACTTATCTAGGAGAGGAAGAAAAGGGAGAAGTGTCAGAAGATACTAGTGTGTCTGCTTCGGGAACTTACTGATAACCTTGGCTGTGTAGAAAAGAGGAAGAGAGAACCAAATGGCAAAATTGAAAAAGAGAGTAACAATAATCTGAAAGAATAAATGTGGGAAGAGCTGAACAGCTGCATGGGGCTACAAGACCTCTAGAGTTAGGCGGTGCAGCTGTTTGGAGAGCATGAGAAAGAAGGTGTGTGAGTGGCCTCCTGTGTAGAGCACCTATCAGCCGTCAGGCAGAGAACAGAGCCGCCCAGGTCCTGGGTGCGTCGTGTCTCGTTCAGACTGGACGAGCATGGCTGCCCGCGGGTGGAAGTCTAGGCAGTTTACATCCCTGTTGCTAAAGGATTGGGATTATGAAACCGCTGTCCCCAGTCATTAGGAATGATGAAGAGGAGGCCTCACACGGGGGGCCAGGAAGCAAATTACCAATTTTCACAAAGATGGTGAGTCCCAGAAACAATGGGGAAACTAGTGCTCTCGGTGCTGATCCTCAGAGGGTTTCCATGTTTGTGAAATGAAAAGAAAAACAAAGTGTGGTCACCAGCCACCTCCGTGGGGATCTCTGAAACAACGGACGTCTCCTTTCCTTTTTGATAGGCTTTCTAGGCTGAGAAATCGGGGGAATGTTATATGTATAGTTTACACTGATCTTTTTTCTTTTTTCTTTTTAAGATTGGCACCTGGGCTAACATCTGTTGCCAATCTTCTTTTTTTTCTTCTTCTTCTTGTCCCCGAAGCCCCCCAGTACGTAGTTGTGTATTCCGTCGCAGGTCCTTCTCGTTGTGCCACATTGATCTTTATAAAGATATTTCAACTTGTTTTTTGGTTGACACTTATGGGCCAAATTATACACCCACGTAGGTAATAGCATGAGAATGCCCTTTCCTAAGATGTGCTGATTAAGGCTCATTGTCACTCTGAAAGGAATTAAGTAACATATACGGTAAGACTCTGTACTTGGCCCCTCTCACTATATTCTAATAAAACGCACAGAATTGGGTGAAGAGTAGATATGTGTAACTTGGCTGAAGGCATGAAAGGTATTCTTACCAAATTTTCAGGAGATGTTGTCTCAGAGAATTGGGTAATATGTCACATTGACAGCATTAACATTCAAATGATTTCTCCAGAATTGAAAAAGGTAGAATTTAATAAAGAATGATGCATCCATCTAACAGGCACTTATTGGATACTTATAATATCCCAGGCAATATTCTAGGTGAGAAAGACAAAGGCTCCAGTCGTGGTGTTTTCACTCTCATTGGGTAAATAGATGATAAAGTTGTATACAAGTAAATAAATTAGAATTTCAGATAGAGATGATTTCTCTGCCGCCAAGTTCAGGTAGAAATGAAAACTAGAGAGAGGTAAGGTTATTTTAGACAGAATGGTGAAGAGAAAGGTAATGGGCTGAAGTCAGTTTAAAAGATATCAATTTTCCAAGTACAGAATTTAGGAGAGCTGGTCTAATAACAGTTCCCAAGGATGTCCCTGGTTTTTGGCTGCTTGCCTGACATGGCCAACCCAAAGCTAGTTCTGTGTTACCAGATCACGGGAGACAACAGTTCTGCTGCTCCCTGGCCTGGTCATGGCACATCTATAACTGTATTTAATCCTGGGTACAGTATTGGAATAGAGATAAAAACAGTGTAGAATGCATCCCGATATTGATGAGAGGTCTCAAAACCATGTCCAGTGAAAGACAGTTGAAAGAAATAAGGATATCTTGCCTGGAAGAGAAATGACTTAAGAAGCATATGAGGGCTCTCTGTAGAGATTTTCATGGCTAATACTGAAAAACTCCAGTCTGTTAAAAACTGGATCAGGCAATGATAGCCACATCAGAAGATACATTGTGTTTACAAGCTTTGAAATCTGGGAATGTTACTGTGATGGGGAACTGAATTCCGGTTTGTGGCATATTTGGTATGCAAGGAGAAAATAGAAATATAAATTAAAACAGCTCTTGAGGACAGAGAACGAAGCAAAATTCACCAGAATTATGGAAAAGGGGCCATTGTTTATTTTTCAGTACTCGATAAAGGATACAGGTTCTTTTCATTTTTTCTTAGTGTATCTTAGTGCCATTAAATAGTTTCTGTAACCACACAGCTATAACTGCTTGGGGTGACTAGATGAAAACAAGTATGTTTAGAGAAGTTATGTATCAAGACTCAGGCTGAATTCTTGGAGAGATGTCTCTGGTGAGAAGAGAGAAACCAGCAAAGAAAGTGTAGAAGAGCTGACTTCACACCAGTTGACAGCACTGCCATCCAAAACAGGAAGAAAACCCACATTTGGGTTAACTAAAATTTAGCACATAGTTAAATTTTAAGTGAGTCCCATACTTAGGAATGAAAAAGAATTATAAACTAGGGTTAGTATTAATTAAATTATAGAGCTATAGATCACTTCTCTCTATCTGTAATATAACTACATCATTATATTAGATATAGCAAAATAATGCCAATTCTGTTTTAAATTAATTAGAATAGCTCTTTGGGTTGGAAGCAAAGATGTAAAAATGCTTCTGTCTGCAGAGGACATGCTTGTCTTCCTAGAAGTCCATATGTGTCCTTCCTCCTGCTTTATTCTTCACATTCTCTAAGGAATGTATTTTCAACAATAATTTGACTTTGTGTTCATTATTTCTACTAATTGGAGAATGATGCCTTTTGTGTAGAAATTGTACTTTTATGCCACTGCATATGTTTTAGACTTGTCTGAAAGTTGTGGCACGTCCAGCCACTTCGCCCCCGTATCCTCTCCAGTGAGTACATGCTCACAAATCCCTTACACACAGATGCTCTCATTCACCATCTGTGGAAGGAAAGACTGAGAGGCACGACTCTCTCATATGCCCTCATCCAGAAAAAACATAATCCTTGAAGCAAGGATTATCCCTCCTATATCAAAACGCTTAACCTGATGCCTAGAACATCAGGGATTCGGTGTCATGATCAGTGCTAGAGCAGTTGCGGAGAGGGTCATGTTAGCGTAGTGTTAGACATGAGCCTCCATGTCTCCTACACGGTGTTCTTGTAATTGGTGGCTACCCCGAATTGTCAGTGTAAGTAAATGCTCCTCAAGTAAGTCTTGGGAAATACTGGGGAAGAGCTTACCTGTGGGTTTTGCATGTAGATCCTTAATGCAATCGTGTGTTCACAAATGGTCTCAAGTGTTGCCGTGTGGTTCTTTCACTATGGTTATATTTTCTTAAGCTGGGGCATTGTGTGGTGGAATATGTAGATAATTTAAAAATTCAGTGTCTGGAAGAGAAACCCAAAGTTCTATTTTCCCACAAGAGGTATAAAGAAAACTATGAAATTTAGAAATGTTTGTAACTGAAATTTACCCAATGGTATTATCTCAATACCCAACTCCAGCAGAGCTCTGTTAATTAGCTTCTGTACATTTACAGCATTGTTTGTGCTCTGATGGGAGGTCCCAATCAATGGAGGAACTGCCTTATCCTGGAGACTGGAATATTCTGGGCTCCTCTTAAAACTTGGATTAGTACATGAAATGCTGTCTTTTTTGTATTTTGTACCTCAGTTGGGGTTCCACATCTCCAATACTAAGCATTTTAACTAAAGCCAAATAGGAACGTTTTTTCCTCACTTGCGTTTGCTTTCTAAAGCATTGTTCATATTTAAATTAAATTCTGTATCCCTTTTAAAGAACTTTTTGCACTATGATAAGAACATCTTCATAAAAATATGAAGCTCAGGAAGCTTCAAAGAATAGAACAAAATACTTAAATTCTCCTTACAAATATGAACAAATCCATTTTAGTTGTTTTTTTGAAGTGAGTCGTTTTAGCTGAAAATATTATATATACATATATAATTAAATATAGTATAATAATAAAATATAACCATATAGTGTAATAAATACATTTAAATGAAGTTTGGCAGTCTCACAGCCGTCTCTTCTGAATGGTGTTCTGAGTGGTAAATATTTGTTATTGGCGATACTTTACGTGGAGATTAAAGTTGCTGTGGGAGGGAGGGCAGCTGTCTTCTTTTTAAGCACAATAGTTGCAGTTTGTTCTTTAAAAAGCAAAACCTCTTTAGTCTTGTGTATTTTTATTCTGATATATACATAATTGTAATTTTATATTCTAATTTTTCCCAAAAGTGATTGTACTGAACATATGCTTTTAAATTTGTGTCTTTTAAGAGTAATCTAGCTTAAATATTATCTTCTGTGTCTTTGCTTCTATAATATAATCTTTTAATTTTAAAGTTTGCTCTTAAATAAATATAGCCTGATTTTATTTGCCTAATATTATATTATTTGGCCATCAGAGTTGTTTCCAATTCTTTGCTCTTAGAAATAGCAATGCATTGAGCCTGCTAGTGCATAAACTGTGGTAAATGATTATAATTATTTCATCATTGTAAATTTTTGTAAGTATAATTTCATGGCCAAATGGTTGTATAAAGATTTATGGCTTTTGATGTATATGACCAATTGCCTTCCAGAAAGGCAATTTTGCTCTTATCAGTATTATATGGCAGAATCTGGATGTCATCATTTTTTTTTAATTTTTGCCAATTTTATAATCTTAAAAGGGGTATTTTTATTTTACTTTTAAAATGACTTCTGTAGCTAAAATTTTTCATATATTTATTGATTATTTTTTTTTATTGTAAATCATCAGAGCATTTCCTCTGTAAACATGAACCTTTCTAAATTAAATATCACTTTTTGGAAGTAAAATGGTATTCTACATTAAAGGTCAAATCTCAGCTCTTGCTCTTGGGAGAAAATAGATATTTTGCTTTTTCTTTCCTAAAGCTAAGTATGTTACCCACTCCAGAGTACAAATCAATTAATACTTCTGCGTCTTTTGTTAAATGCTTAGAAAAATATCTAGTGAAACATGAATCAGAGGCAGAGTGAGAACTCAGACTTATGATAAAAACTGCTTAATCTAGAGTAAATCAGTTTTTTTTAAATATTTTTTTAACTCTGTTGGGACACTGAAACTACCATAAACAACACTAAAACTGCTACACTTTATGTACAGTGACTTTGACTGCTCCTGGGCACGTTAGTACAAAGGTTGGCGTTGCCAGAAACACCTATTCTGTCTTTCTAAGACTGAGGAGTTGTCCAATACTTGGAAATAGAATTTCTGTCCCATGTAAAAGTCATCTATCCATCTATTTCTTCCTTCTTTCCTTAAACAAAGATTTACTGAGTGCTTCCTCTGTACCAGGTATTCCTCTAAATAATTGAGATGTATCAGTGATAACAGACAATAATATCTTATTTCTGTAGGGTACCTTTAGTGGAAATATTCTCATGACCAAAGTTGGAGAGATTAGGGATATAAATGTAATAATAAGTGAATAAAGACACTGGAGAGGATTTTTGATATAACAAACACAAACTTCTACAAATCGTGGGGAGAGGAGACGTGTCTGGAAGGCTAATGTTTCAGTACCCACTTGGTTTCTAGTGTTCATAAGAAAAGGTTACTAGGAACTCTATCCAGTGGAGGCATTAAAATTAAAGTGGAAATTAAAATAGAGCTCAAATTGGAAATTGACTGATCAAGAGTGATGGTTTCAAGTGAGCTGGGAATAGCTGGTCTACCCTCTGCTGATCCAGGAGCTGACTGGAATAATCCCCATGCACTTCAGGATTGTCTTGAAAGAATCATGAGAGCCTGCTAAGGTTTTGGCTGGAATTCCTTAAAAGTAAAACAAGGATGTACCAAGAAATTGGAAACCATTTAGCCCCCTTTCTAAATTTGGAAAAAAATATTGTAGCACCCAAGTTGAGTAAAAAGTGAGTTACATCAGAGATGTCTTATTTCTAGCCTTAATAAATCAGTAGAGGCCAGATAAATAACCTCAGGGCTTTCTCTGCACTCAGGAAGGCTAGAGGAAAACCACAAGCGGCCAAGTCCTCTAGCTACCGGGCTAGTCATGAAGCCTTATCAAAGATCGAAGAACATGTTCATTAACATAAAAAAAAGATGAACATAAAACTTAAGTGAAACTCAATAGATTGTCTTAGTAGTGACTTGAATGATACAGTAAAAATGGTCAAGTTTGGAAAATGCGGAGTTAAAGTTAAACAAGCTTCTTAAGTGCAAGATTGTTCACAACATTTAATGTGTTCTATGTATGCTATCGGGCTTTTAAGAGTCTCCACGAGTCTTCAAGATGTAATATATAATTCATCTGATCACAGAAGCCTTGAGTACAGACCATCTCACAGGACTAGGGCCCTGAGGAGTGTCCTTGGCAAAGAAAAGGCGTGTTTGTGAGGTTGAAAGGAGATGTGCACCAGCCGGAGCCCGGTGAGGAGAGGACTGACAGCGAGCTGGGACAGTGCAGCAACACTGTGAAGCAGAATACAACCTGAGAGAGAGTCTGGGCAGTGGAGAACTGTCCACAGCCACTAAATACATAGGAATTAACTGCAGAGCAGCATGAAAGAACAAGACTGTCACTAAGCATGAATTAACCTATGACGACAGGTGTGGCTGACTGCATGCAAGATGCCTCTGAGAGAATAGCACGTGTACGGAAAAATAGCCTCTACTACATTACTAATTGGTCCATGGCTAGAAACCACTGACTTTCCTTTACAGGCGGTAAAAACATCAGACTCCTCAGCCCCAATATTCAAGGTACTGGTGATGCCTATTTATGTAGACTATGAAGAGGAAACGAGGGAAAGCCTCAGCAGTAACTGTAGCAGCCGCAGCAGTAGCAGTAGTAGCAGCAGCTGCTAATGTTTTTGAGCACTTGTTCAGCAGTTCTGTTGCCATTTTACAGATGACGTAAGTGGGTCTGGAAAAGATTGACTTGTGAAGGTGTCACAGCTAGGAAGCGAGATTTGAACTCAGGGCACGTTTATCCTTGATGTTCCGGCTCCACACCATTACGCCTTTCTGTTTCATGTGAGGCTTGATAATTTCCCAGTCTTAACTCTAAAATAAAAGACCCATCCTCTCTTCTCTCCTGTTTAAATTTTATCTTTCATTCAGGACCCACTGAACTTTTGCCTTCTCCATGGTCTGTCATTCTTTCCAGCTCTTTCTCTGAATTCCTAAAGCAATTGCCTTTGCTATCACTAATTTCAGCGCAGGATTGCATACTTTTTTGAGTACCTACTGAGTAAGAAATTGTTCCCACTCCAATCAGATTACAAGCCCCTACAGGGTCAGACCTTATCCTGCCCTCTTGACCACTTAGAACATGTAGGTGCTTAGTAAATCCAGGATGGATGACTTGGATGGAGAGTGTTGGAGTGATCTGGCTGCAGTCTCAGAAACCCATTGATCTCGAGGATTGATTTAGCTGATCTACCAAGGAGACATGGTCCCCTTTCCTACATCAAAAGACTGAATGAATAGATGACTAAGAGTTGCAAACAAAAACTTTAAAGATAAATGAATAAAAGTGGAAATAAATGTTTGGTTTGGGTAGCAAAATAGAATAGGGGTAAAGCTATTTTAAGAGTGTAGAATAGAGTACTCTGCTCACATTGACTTACCCAAGCTAGTTTTGTTCATTTGGAAGTGTTTGGAGAAGGTTCATAATAAGGAAAAGGTTTAAGGAAAGAGTCAAATGTGGGAAATAGAGAAGGCCAAGGGCTTTAAATTCATTACATAGAAAAGAGTGAAAGCAGTTGTTTAAAACTTGAAGAAAAGGGCTGTGTGCTTTATTCCCTAATTGGAGGAATCTATGAATACATTAGGCAATCACTTGACATAATTGATCTGGATCATGTGATTCAATTGCACCGCCAGACGGTTAATTAGATCCATTGTTTTGTGGCTTTTCTAGTCTTCTATCTCTGACATCTTTTTCCCCTTTGCATTCCTCTATACCTTCTTTTTGTTGTTGTTTTTTAAGCTCAAGAAGTATATCTCTTTATTTATATCACTTAATTTTAATTTATAAGATGTTTTTCCTGTTGTTTGTAGAATTCGAAAAGTTGAAGATAAACAAACTATGTGCTTATTTATGAATCCCATTTTCATTTTCCATAAATCTGCTTGTGGAAGAATGGCATAGTCATAAAGCTAGTGCCTTGGGAATTATATTCAAAACCTGCTTGAATGTCTGCTTTTACCTGCAGCAACATGAAATTGAATTACATTAGTCCGGAGCAATTTGGTTGCATGTGAGTTGTCGCAAACATTGTGTACGCTGACTATTCAGAGATTTTGCTCACCTTGGGTCAGACAGTATTAGTTGTCATGACACATATCCTAAAGTGATACCAAAACAACCCTGAATCAAGGAACAAGATTTACTCAAAATAAATTGAAAATATTCTACATGTTTTCAATACTTGGTACAGACTCACTGATTACAGCTTCACAATTTACACACATTTTTATCTACAAAGCAATTTCTGTATTTAGGTTTAATAAAAAATGTATTAATACAGGTACAATCTACTATAACCTCATATGCTAAGACAACTGAGGAACTTGAGAAGGGCCCATATTCACATAACCTGATTCATACATTGTCCAGCATAGCTACTTGATACTGTGTAAATTATCTTGTGTAAGTTGTATGATGTATAAATTAACTCTTATGTCAGTCAAATTAACTAACTCCTTAGATATCTAAATCTGTATCCCTGTAAAAGATAGTACTTACTTAAAGGGCTTATCCATGACCAAGCCATAATTTAGAGATGCTGTTATATTGGAAATGTGGTCCCCAAATCATTAAGGGCAAGAATTTCTAAACACAGCTGTCTAATTGTCACCCCACTGGAAAAACTGAGGCTATGCGTCATCATTAATGGATTTTGGGAATATTATATTTGTAAAAGAAGCCAATCGTCTTAAACAGGTGTTCAATATGTCATTGCCATGTGCTTTGCTAAGCATATTTTAGAAGGTTAATTTTGAAAATGAAATGCTAGTGTATAAGAGAAATACTTAGTGAAGCTTATTTGAGTGAAAAGAGAAAATCTTTTTCTTAAGTTGGAGAAGAGATTTATTTTGGATGATATGTGTAAAACTGAGAAATGATCCTAAGCGTTCATTTTGGATTACATTGTTCCTTTCTGAATCCAGCAACATCCCGAGAAGTTAATTTGGAAACTCTAACATTCTTAAAATAGGATTAAGAGACAGTGCTTAAAAGACACTTTATAATCACTTGCTATTATTCACATGTTCTTGTTGTTCAGGAGAATAAAGGAATAATTATAAAATACGTGACAAAGGATTAACATCTTTAATATATGAAGTGCTCGTTAGTTATTGGAAAATAAATATTTCAATACAAAATTGGAAAAATATACAATCAGACAATTCACAAAAGAAAAAAGAACTTCAATCAGCCAATATATGTGAAATATATTCAACCTCACAAGTAATTAAGGAAATTAAGATATTATACTGGCAGATGTTGAAATGTACATGTGCCAGTGTCGCAATATGCCTTGTTAGGTATTTAAGTTGATGCTGGTTTACTGCAAGGCAATGTAGTAATTGTATAGGGCAGCTTAGCACTCTTTATCTTTTATCCAGTAATTCCACTTCAAAGAATTATCCTATAAAAAAAATCAAAGATTTGACCAAGATTTAAGTTTAAGGATTTTTCACTATAGTGAACTTAATTTTCCAGCAATTAGAGGGTTAGTGAAATTATAGGCCATTAATCTAATAGGTATAATAGACTATTATGCAACCAATAAAAATCTTCAGACTATCTAATGACATGAATAATGTTAATGATAAAACATCATTTGAAGAGTGTATACAATTATATTAGTGTATGTATGTATGTATAGATATGTCTGTATACACATATAAATAATGGAAAGAAGTTCAGGAAAATGCTAACATTGATTTTTCTCTTAGTAGAAGTCACAAGGATAATTTTTATCTTATTTATACATTCCTACATATTTCACATCTTCTAATATAAATATGTATTTCATTTACTATTAGGATAAAATCAACTGGCAGCACTAAAATAATTTTAAAATAGAGCTTAAAAAACTGGTAATCCTGTCCATAGTAGAAAGAAATGGGGCTATGTAACTACAAAGAGGACAGAGAGGGTGCAGGGGTATTGGCTGACTCCATGTCACTGGGCACTGTCACCTGGAAGAGAGGATAAGAATATTTATGTGTAGAATGAAAAGACGTTTGTTAGATTTCAGGTTGACACAGAAAGTTACTTCTTACCAATTAAAATGATGTTAAACAGGACGTTCCACTGCTGTGATCAGAGAACTCTGCCACCAGTGCTGTAGTAAACAGGAGTTTATTCACCATACATGACACAAACTCCGAATAGGGCCAATTCAGTGACTCAATGAAGCCATCAGAGACCTAGGCTCCTTCTCTTTTTCTACTCTGTCATTCTTGACTTTTTGGCTTTTGTCCTCATATCTGTTACTTCAGTGTCCTGATGGCTGCTGTATTTTCAGAAATTATACCCATGTTCCAGGCAAAAACAAAGGAGATGGGTGGTGGAAGGTGAAGCGGTGTGCCAACCTTCTCCCCTTTGTATCGGGAGATCTGATGCTGGCTAAGAAGTGCTGCCCAGCAAACTCCCACTTTCATCTCAGTGGCCAGGACTATGACACGTCACAGACCTTCTAGCCAGAAAGGAGCTAGGGAGGATGGGTCATTGGTGGCACTGAGTCAGCCAGCCTAGTGTCTGCCACAGCTGCTCTCTAAGGTGGAGAGCTTCTGGTCGCTGCCTGTGGACAGAAGTACATAGAGAGCCTCATGGGAGTTGGGAAGAATTTCTGAGTTCTTTCAGATCTTGGTTTTAAAGACTATTATTCTGATCCTATTTTGATAGAATTGTAGAAATGGGAGGGGCATCAATGATCTGATTCCCCATCCACCATCAGAGTCAAGCTTGACCAGTTACGTTTAGGCTGGAGCAGAGGACAAGTCAGAATTGCTTAGGACAATGATGGTGCCATTTTCAACCAGAGAATCTAGTGAAGCCACAGCATATAGGAAGGAGACACCAGAGGGAACAACAACAAATCATTGTTTTTTTCTTCTCAATGACCTTAGTAACGCAATGGTTTCCACTTCATATTCCATGTCCTGAATTGTTGAAACAGTCCTCTGGTTAGAGCAGACAAGGACTTTGTCTTTCCTGTCGGTCAGTCACTGTGGGCACAGGGCTTAGCCTTTGAGCTTTCCAAGGGCCTCCTGAACTATCTGAGACACGAAAAGATTATTGGCTGTAATGTGTGAAACGAAAGCCCGAAATTTGCGGTTAATAAATGTTTGACTATCCCTGAAATAGAGTCCTATGCCAATTTTATTAATTGCTACATTTAGAATTCATTTAAAATTATTATTACATTTGAAAACAGTTTGTATTTTGAGATTTTTTTTTCAGTTTACAAGAATTTCTGGGTAAGCCAAAAGATTGCTAAAAAAATCTGTCAATATCTATTTAATGATTAAGTCATATCCAAATAATTTTAAATCATTTTTCCTAAATCTCTTTCAAATTTTTACAGCAAAAAACTGTATTTAATGTAAGAATTGGGGGTGGGGGGAGTTGGAGGAGCGGGTGGTGCATTGTAGACACAGCCCATTGCTTTTCATTTTTGCCTTGCTTCATCAGCAGGCTCCGAGGCCTCCAAAGAAATCTCTGGTCTAAGGGGAAAAGAGATTAAAAGATTGCTGCCCGTGAAGCTGCTTTGGACTCTGGGTCCAGCAACTTTCTATTTTTTCCTTTTAATGTTTTCTATTAGCTCAACCTTGTTCAGGATGTTAGTATACCTCAATACTCTCCAAAAAGATAATGGATATTTAATATGTATGTGTAATTGCCTGTTCTGTAAAATGGAGCCCGATTTAAATGAACTCACCTAATAGATGAGTATAAAATACCAGATCAGTTCACTAGAGTGTGTGCAGAACTAGGAGCATCCCGTTCAGGTGAATGACTGTGTGCTCAGAATTGGAAAGACGGCACATAAACCCCCAAAGTTAATATCCTCTAATAAACAATGAGTCTGGATGACAACTTTTCAAAATCTATTACATACCAGTAGCCCTGGTTTTGCACAGTTTGCATATTAAACAGATGTTAGGAGATGCTGGGCAGAAATATAGACAGTTTTATATACTTCAGTTCATGTCGGACGAGAAATCTTTTGATAGCACTTATTGTAGCCAAGAACAGAAGCAGCTGTACAATCCCCAGCCAGAAACCAGGTGCCAAAAATTCATGCAAGACTAAACTATGTTTCTGTCTTTGTGTGAAGTCCATGAGCGCGGAGGGAAATGCACGTGAAAATCCTGAGTAGCTTGGGTTACTAGATCTTGAGAACTGTAGCTCCATTCTGGGCTGGCCAGTTAACTTTACAAGAGAACACACGGTTGAGTGAGGGGGAGAGTATGTTTCCACCCAGCCAGCCATCTCACAAGCACATGCAAAGTGCCACGAAGAGAGCAGGGCTGGTGTCCAGTGAGGCAAGCCCTGCAAGTGGCATGGCTGTGGCAGGCTTCCTTGTCCGATGTGTAGGTGACACGCTGCTTGGTGGGGCAGCTAATGCACCGGAAGACAGCATCAGAATTCAACAAGATCTCGATAGGGAGAACTGATGGGCTGCAATTCAGAAGGTTACATTTAATAGGGATAAATGTAAATTCCTCTACTTGGGCTCAAAACGAGGAGCAACTGCCTCCTGCCTTACTCCATCCAATTCGTTTCCACACTGCGGCCTGGGTGATCGTTTTAAAACACAAATCTGATCATGTCACTTCCTGGCTGAAAATCCCTTCACAGCGTCCCATTGCCCTGAAGATAAAGACAAAACTCCTTAATGTGGTTTTCCAGCTCCTCCGTGACTGGCCCTTCCTCGCCTCCGTCTGGTCTCTTGCCAGTCTCCGTCTCCTGCTGAGCGCTCCAGCTGTACGGAAGGCCTCTGGGTTCTACGTGTGGGACCTGTGTGGGGGCTTTCATGATTCCTCGGTCCAAACACCATTTTCACGCTTCCCTGTACACGTCCAGGTCTCAAAGCCGTCGGGGAGGCCCAATCCATAAACTAGGTCTAGTCTCTTCATTACCTACTTTCAAGGTTGCTTGATCATCCTTCTTTCATTAAATAAATATTTATCGAATGCCTACTGTGTACCAGGCACTGTTGGGGAACAAAACGTGGAAAAAACCAAAGCCCATGTCCGTGTGGAGCTGGTGTTCTAGTGGGGAAGATGTCAAGCAGCAATGAGAGCTTTGTAGAAACACGAAGCAGGTGAGAAGGTGGTGACGGGGAGCCGCCCTCCTCACCTTGGGTGAGGTGGCCAGGGAGGACCTCTCTGGTGATGTGGTGTCTGTGGAGAGGTGAATGAAGGGGCAGTGAGCTATGTGGCTGTCCTGAGAACAGACTCCAGTAGGGGAAGAGCATGCCCGAAGCCCTGTGGAGGGGCGTGCTTGGCGTGTGCGGGGAGCTGCAGGGAGGCCGGGGCAGGTGAGGTGCATGGGGTGTGGGGAGACTGTGGAGCGAGGCTGGGAAGGCCCCCGCCCCGCTGGGCCGGAGGCTACAGTGAGTTTTCAGATTTTCTTCTAAAGATCATTGGAAGCTGTTGAGAGTCTTTGAGTGAGGGACTGTCCTGATAAGATTCTTGATTTGTTTTTTGTTTTAAAGGGTTACGCTAGCTTCTGTGTGGAAAGTAGACTTTAGGGAGTAAGTGCAGAATCCCGAAGGCCAGTCAGGGGGTCATTACATCTGTCGAGGTGAGGACTGAAGGTGGCCTTGGTCGGGAAGGTTTGCTGGTGCTTCTCACACTACGTGTGATCAGTGGGGTGATAGAAACTCTGCGGGTGCAGGGCTCAGGACTGGTCCCGTTCAGTCCCACAGTCCCAGAGCCCAGCATGATGCCTGGCACACCACTGGCTCTCCATAGTTATTTGTTGGACAAAGACCTGGCTTAACAGCAGTTAAGACTTCAGGATTTGGGTTGACCGTACACTTGATGAGCCAACAGTAGCCCAGTTTGGCTGCCATAAAAGTTAATGCTGTCCCAGGTTGCATTCAACAGCTGGGAGTGGAGAGGAAGCAAAGTGAAAGAGAGAGACGGGAGTCCCAGGAGACCCCGTGATGCTTCTACTGTATCAATACTATTGACCATTTCTTCCCCTCTCTCTTCTTAATAGTAATTGCATCCTTCCCTCACAAGACCACACACTGGATGCGTTTGTGGTTCTCTCTGTTGCTTCATTCCTATGTTGGAACAATAAATTCTCTATGATGTCCTTAGATGTGTGTCTTTTTCCCCCCTTTTCCACTGCTCTAACACCATTTGAGCAATAGCCCATGACTCTACTTGGTAAAAATTTTCAGGCATACGAGGCTCGAAACAACTTACCATGACTCTATTTCTCACAACCATTTTAAAGAGACATCATGTACTCTTTTACATAGTTTGCTATGAAAGTCTACTTTATTAGGCAGTGGTGACTAGTAAAATACATAGCTCTTGATGGTAAAGCCATTAGCAAAATCTTACCTCTTAGACTTACATAGTAGAAGGAATTTGTGCTTTGAAGCCAGGAACCCTCCAGATCCCAGCTGTCTCACTTGCTAACTTTATGACATAACCCCACTGAGCCTCAGTTCCCTCCTCCATAAAGCTAGGGTAATAATGCCCAACTCACAGAGCTTTTGTAAGAATTGAATGAGACAACATATGTTGAAACGCTTAACATGATTTCTGACCCATGTAAATTGGTAATAAGTTTTAGTTTCCTTCCTCCTTATCCCTGTTCAAGAGAGAAGTGAAAATGCACATTGTAAATAGTGGAATTAGAGCTATGTTGTTTCACTGGTTAATAGTGAATCATGGTTGGTTGTTGCATGACTCATGGGGCAGCCCTTTTCTCTGTGGTTTAATCGGTATCAATTTCTTGCTGATAATAGAAATTTTTATCAAGGGTCTAGCAATCAGGGGAATTGTCATAGTCTGAGTAGTAGAAATAGTCCAACCCTGGTAGATCCCAAGAATTCACGGAGAAAGAAACTTCCTGGGAGGGTCTCACACATGTAGCCTTTTCCTTGTTACAGATTAAAGAAATAAAGGATGGAGACTCTGTACAACTGATCTTTGAGGACTTTTCTAATCTGTGACTCTGTGCCATGTAAAGATGGATAAAATACTATCTTTGCCTTCATTGAGTTTGCCCACAAGTCATCATAATAAAGAGTAGAACGTGGTACATTTGCTCGGAGGCAAAGCTCAAGTGCTCTGTGGGAGATAGAGACAGAGAGAATATTCTACAAAAAGGAGGTTCTAACAGGAAGCTGGGCCCAGGAGGAGTAATAGTATTTATACATGTGAGGTTTGAAGCATTTCTAAGAATAAAGAAAAATGGGAAGAAACCAGGAATCACTCTGTATGACTTCTGTAAAAGGTGAATAGAGGAAAATACATTGAGAAAAGTAAAAAGTGTTTGAATCTTGAATGCAAGGCTAGGGAGACTGATTATTTTCTAGGCAGTTGAATTTAGTGAAAGTTTTCGGGTAGGTTAGAAAAGTGATGAAAGTGACATTTGGCATGGGCTAATCTGGGTGTGGTAAATAATGTATATAGTAGAGTTGGGGAGAGGGTGGCAGATCAAGAGCAAATTGGAGGCAATTACCAAAATTCAGCCATGGAATGGCAAAGCCTTGGGTTGAGTTAGGAGGACTCTTGGAAGGAAGACTGTGACCGTTACTCGTGACGACAGCATATGTGCTGTCAGGAGAGGGGAATAGCCCTGAGCCAGCACATGGCTTCCTTTCAGTCCACCAGCTCAGCTTCATCCTCTTTGTGGTCTTATATTCCAAAAATTACAAAGAACATTGCCTATTCTCAGCATCGATTTCATGATATCCTTATGTAGGAGAGAGGCAGGTAATGAGACTCCCAAAGAACACTACTCTCAGTCACCGATCGCATTCTTAGCTCAGTGTTCTCCCGCTATGCTTTGGGTGACAGTTACTCAAGCAGTCTTAGGGCCATTGGTTCTGTGATTTAGGAAGCCATGGTTAAAAGGACAAAGATGTTTCAATTTATTAAATACTGTTATTATTTCGCAACTTATTCCAGATAAATAATACCATACCATGAAACTTGTTATAAGATTCATATCACATTTTTCATTACCTAAGTTGAGGAGATGGAGCTGAGAGTCCACGGAAAGCAAGGTGGTGGGGTGTGCAGAGTACCACAGGAGTGAGATCTGCAGAGAGTGAACTCCAGAAATACTTAGAGAATCTCTCTTGTGTATAACACAGAGTACTGATCAGAGCACACATGTGAGGGAACTACCAAGCCTGGGAAAATAACTCCCAGAAAGATCCAGGACACAGTACCCAGAGCTCACATAGGACCAGGAATGGTGCCTATTCCCACTAACAAGATTGGAAAAACCTTAAAATCTTCAGGGCATTGGATAGGGTATGCATGAGGGCATTGGCTCTGTGGTAGGGCATTATCTGCATAGAGTAAATGCTGCACTAGTCCTGCCAAAGACCAAAAGGATCAACTCTTCCCAAGGAACTCAACTACATCCCAAAGATATAAAATATTTATAGGAACATAAAAATGCTGAGCACCCAGCATGGTAAAATTCACGAGATCTGGCCTCCAATCATGATGCAAGTAAGTGTGGAAATATGACACATAATGGGAAAAATCAGGCATTAAAATAGAACTGGCACAGATGTTAGGATTAGGAGACAAGCACATTAAAACATTGTTGTGAGTGTATTCCATACATTCACAAACCTAGTGAAAAACTGAACATGTTAAGTAGAGGTATGGAAGATATAAAAAGAAAATCAGTCTTCTGGAAATGAAACATTTGATGTCTGAGATGAAGAATACTCTGGATGGGATTAACAGTAGATTAGACATTGCAGAAAACAAGGTATGTGAACATGTCGACATAGCAGTAGAACCACACGAACTGAAAGACAGACAGAAAAAAGACACACGGAAATGAACAGTGCACTGAGGGGCCGTCCAAGGTGGCCTGAGGAATGTGTGATGGGATTCCTCAAATGAGGGAAAAGGGGGAGCAGAGAAAAGAATATATGAAGGAATAATGGTCAAAATTTTTCCAAATTTAATGAAATCTGGAAACCCAGATCCAAGAATCTGAATGAATCCCCAAGCACAAAGAGAGTCTCAAAAATTTTGGAAGGATTCAAGTCATACAACATATTTTCTCATGCTATCGTGGAATTAAACTAAAATTCAAAAAGAGCAAGAACTCTGGAAAATCTACAAATATTTGGAAAATAAAGGACAATTCTCAGTAACACATGGATCAAGAAAAAACTAAGGGAGAAATTAGAAAGTATTTGAACTGAATGAAAATGAGAACACTGCATATCAAAATTTGTGTGATAAAAAACAATTTGCATGCTGCCAGTAAGGGTAATTTATAGCACTGAACTATATTAGAAAGAGGAGAAAGGTCTCAAATCAGTGATTTCAGGTTTCACTTTAAGAAAATAGAAAAAGGAGAGTACATGCAACCCAAATTAAGCATAAGAAGGGAAATGCAGAATAGAAATAAAATGCAGAGTAGAAATCAATGAACTGGAAAAAAATTTGACAAAAATCAAAACAACCAAAGTCTAGTTTTTTAAGAAGGTCAATAAAAGTGATAAACCATTAACCAGACTGATCAGGATGAAACAATTTAAGACACATGAATATTGTTAGGATAGAGAGAGGGGACATCAATATGGATTCTGTGGATATTAAAAGAATATTAAGGTAATATTGTGAACAATAAGTTTGACAAGATGAAATGGACAAATTCCTTGAGAGACACAAACTTTCAAACTCATGCAAGAAGAAATCGATAGTCTGAATAGCCCTATAGCTATTAAGTAAATTGAATTATAGTTAAATACCTTCCTATGAAGAAAACTGCAAGTAGATGGCTTTACTGGTGAATTCTACTGTTTTATAGGAGGAAATAACATGAATTCTGCAGAAACTCTTCCAGATTAATAAAGAGGAGGGAGCATTTCCCCAACTCATTCTGTGAAGCCAGCATCACCATGATCCCCAAACCAGACACGGATGTTAGAAAAAAGAAAACTTTAGGTTGATACCTTTTTGAATTGGTACACAATTCTTTTTAACAATTTAGCAAATTGAACCCAAAAATATATTAAAGAGATCATGACCAAGTGTAATTTATCCTGGAAAGCAAGGTTAGTTTAACATTTGAGATCAATCGATGTAAGTCACATGTTAACAGACTAAAAAAGAAAAACCATATCACGTCAGTGGACACAGAAAAAGTATTTGACAGAATCCGATCTCATTATGAAAGATACAAGTTTAAAGTATATCGTTTGGGGACAAATTAGTGGTAAAATTATAAAGAAAAGCAAGAGAATTATGAATTGCAAAATTCAGGATGTGGTTGCTGCTGAGTAAGGAGGGAAAGGAATGCGATTGGAAGGGAACACCCACAAGGCCTCAAAGGTAAAATAGTATTCTTTTCTTAAACTGACTGGTTGATGCACAGTGTTGACTTTATCGTTGTCCTTTATACCTTACACATGTTATAAATATGGTTTAATGCTTCGATATTTAAGAAAAGCAGTTCTAAAAGCTAGTGGGGTTTTTTGTTGTTTTATTTGGAAATTGTCATATAACAGATAGACATTTATTTACTCTCCTTACAGCGTTGGAAATTCAGAACATTTGCATATTGAAAGGAGTGGCCTCTGTACCAAGTATTCCAATTTTTTCAGAAATGTAATGTGATATTTTCTGTAAACAGAATGAACTACTCTTTCAAGTGTCAGTGCCATGTGAAGAACAACGTGAGATTAGTGCCAGCAAACTGAAAAAATAAATACATAGGGACTAATACCCCAGTGGTCAGTTGTATATAGCTCAATTATTGGAGAAAGACAACAAAATGTAACTATACCAATCATATTTTTTTCTATAGTTTACTACTCACAATATAAGTGGATTTCTATTTATTCCAAACAGTTCTGCCGTGTTTTGGTCTTTGTTTAGACTCTCCCAGAGTCAGACTCCAATCACCTTCTCCTTCACCTTGTTTGACAGGATCTTGTCTGCGAATTGCACCACAAGAATCTGACTAGGTTTATACACGTTTGTGTTACAAGATTCATATAACCATATGTACACCACAATGGACATATGTCTCATTCGTTAGTCTAGAACCCTTTGCTGAATGGATGTATCCAAACTGTTTCTTCCTTTCTTTACTCTTATATATATTGCATTCACCCACTCAGCAAACATTAATGAATATTTAAGAAGTGCTAGGCATGATTCCAGGCTATCAAGGAAAAACAAGACACATCCCCTCCTCAAGGTGCTCATAGTTTAATGTGAAACAGACCTATACACAAATAATGGAGATATTGACACATTATTCAGTCTGTAAACTCAGCCTGGAGTTCTGGAGAAGATGACTTTCAGAAGATGACATTTGAAGGGCGTCTTAAAGCATGCTTGCCAAGCAGGAGAATGGATGAATTTTCATTATGATTCAGAAGGAACTGCATGTACTGGTTGTATATGGTACAGGTGCATGAAGTTGCATGGCCTGGACAAAAGCATACTTTTGATGTGCTGGAGTGCAGAGGACCAAGCAGAGGTGGTGGCATGTGAAGGACGATCATAAGCCATTTTTGAACACCTGCTTCTGCTAGGTTCCATAATAAGTTTTTACATCCTGTAAATTGTCTCATACTCTGAGGTGGGGGTCAATATCTACATTTTACAAATAAGTTCGGTAAACTTGAAAAAGACTAATTAGCCCATGGTCACACGTGGAATTGGTGTCACAATCCAGGTCCCTTTATGTCAAAGTTGGAGCTCTGCCTCCCTCCCTGCTCCTCCCTTGCCATGACTGACACAGTGTCGCAGGTGCTAAAAGTGGTTCCTGCTCCTCCCAGATCCATTGGTTCGAGTTCTCAGTCACCAGAAACCTTTATTATTATTGCAAACCCTCAAATCTGTCTGACCTTCTGCTATATTCCTAAAGCTTATCTTTCCTCCTTTATTTTACTATTTATTACATTATATTAAATATATTATGTGTTTGTATCTCTTCATTAGACCCCGGGGTTGAATACCTCATTCTTTTGAGAAAGATAATGTTTATTGAAGGGATTACAAATAAATGCATTAATGAAATTATGAAGAAATTATTTGATTTTTCCAATACTCTTTATGAAGTAATGACGATAGTATAAGAACATATAAAAAATACTGGATTTTCCTAACGTTAGGTTTAAGCTCTCCTAAGATTCGTGGAGAAAGAAAGGGAATTTTAAAGAGAACACTGAAAAGTTGTGAACAGCTGACTAGCCGGATAGTGATGAGGGAGCGGGCCCCTCATGCTGGTCCTGTGGTATCCTGGCTGGGAGATGCCCTGCAAGAGTGGAAGGAAACTTCAGCTGCTGAGTTCTGATTAGCTCCCCATCAGAGCAGCAATACATTCAGGAAGGAGCAAGGTGCTTCGGGGGTAAGCTTGCTAAGAGAGATGGTGAGAGAAGCGTTTGGATCCTTATCTTGTACTAATTCCCTAAGTCCTTTTGTCAGCAAAAGGCTTGTTTTTGGTTTTTTGTTTTCAAGAGATGGAAGAATTTTTCAACACATAAAAATTCATAGCGCTGATATTCAAAAAGTCTCCCTAAAGGGAAACAGTAGGCCACGTAGTCACTGACATCAGAAAGCACTATAAATTAATGCAGGAATAGTTCATGGTTGCTAAGGAGGAAACAATTTGCAACTTGAAACAGGTTTGCATTCCTTAAACATTCTGGAATTCAATCAGTGGCACAGAAATTGATCTGCTAAAAAAGAAGAAAAGTGGTTCTTAATATTGGCAACTACATCAGTTTTGGTGTTGTTGTTCTGAAAGGACGACTCTTGGAAAGAAGTTTATTAACCATTAAGGAATTACTTGATACTTAGTTTCCTAGCAAACTATCCGAAGAGAAGTATTTATGACCTCATTAGAAGAGAGATCTTTATTGTGCCAAACATCATCTTCAAAACTGCAGTCTCTATTATGTCGAAGATGTGGAAGTCAAAAATTAAATGAAATAGAGCAATCTGTGTAGAAGACAAGCATCGCATCATATACTCAAGCACAGCTTTGCATCAAAGTATCTCAATATGAAGTAGTGGGAATCTGAACCCATTTGCATGTTCCCCATTCCTGACACAGTGTTGGCATTCTCAAAAAGAATAACTGTAGCTGATGGCAATCTTCATCTGAAGGCATTTGTGCATGTTAGCAATATACCATCTTCTGTCAGTGTAAGAAGAGCATATGGAGCCCATTAACTCGCCGAATCTGCCACTGTTCTGCAAATTTTTATTAAGCCAGTGCAGTCCTAATAGTCACTTATGTTATAGGATGCGTATCAAATGCTATCAATAAGCGAGGGGATTGTTTTTCCCCCAGCAAAAATGCATTTGAAGTGTATAAGAAGGCTTGACAAAAGAATAAAACACTTTAAGTGATCACTGTATTCATAAACATGTATCCTACCGGGAAGCCAATATATTAAAGTATTGTGTGCACTCTAATGTTTGCCACTAATATGTTCTTAGAATGCCATGTTTTTCAAGATTTCCACCCCATATTTTCTTTATTTATGGTTTCTCTGAATTCTGTCAATGAACCTGGTTGAAATTAAGTCAAAAGATACAATGTGTTTATCCATGCTTTTTAAAAAGGTGCCATCAGAATTGAGCAGTTCTATTTAGCGTCAAAGCTCTACAACGACACTAACTGGAACCACAGGCCAACGGGCCGCTGTTTTCCCCAGCAAGGCTTCCTAAACCGGAGGATGCACCAGGGAATAAACAAACATCCAGATGCCACAGTGTCCTCCTTATGAAGCACCTTCCCTTAATTAAATCAAATAGTGGCCATCAATCTCGAGTCGAATGCCAGGAAGCATGAGCTTAGTATAGAAATCCCATTATCTAAATAAATTCAGAGAAGTCTCCAGAGGGGCAAGTCCACAGTGCCTTCTAAGTATTTAATAATCACAACAAAAATGTCTACGAATTTCAGCTCCAGAAGGGCTCAACATTTCATTGATACCTCTGCAATTACTGTAATATCCCTTTAAAGTAATCAAGAGCGGGTAGTACCAGCCCTTGGTTAAAACTGAAGAATAAGAAAGGGAACATGATAGACTCTGCAAACTTATTTTAAAAAAAGAAAACAATATGTCATCGGAACCAGAACAAGAAACTTTGGCTCCTGCTCCATCAATACTCTCTGATGTGATGCTTTTGGTACCCTACCATTCTAGAATGGAAGACTTTTCCCACGCCAGGCTCACTCATTTGTCAACGTCTTGTAAATAAGCTCTTTGTTTAAAATGACATACCTGTCATATTCATATTGCTACTGTTCCAATCCCTGTGCTATCTAAATATTACACAGTGAGACAACTAGACTTAAGCTCCAGCCCCAAGAGATAACTTTGTACTAGCTCTAAGATAATATGAGTTATAAAGGAAGTTGAGTATTAATTATAACACTTGTCATTTTAAAAAAAAAGCCTTGGTGGTATGTGTAATTTTACCTCATTTTCTCATTTGCTGCTGTTATTTAAATCTCTTCCCAGCACTAAGCATATGCATAAAAGATGATTGTTCCCAGTTTAACCTTTTAAATAAAATGTATTCTATTAATTAAGGCACTATAGTTCCCTCTCTTTTCTATTATGTGTATTCATTTATCTTCTGTCCTAAAGATAGACATCTGTGTCAGTGAATATTTTGGAGAAAGACCCCTAATTTTTATGCCTATCACCCATTTGGATTTTCTGCACTGTTTTTTGAAACAGTTTATGTTGGTGTTCTAAAGAATTTCAAATTGTCAATTAAAGTAATGATGAATATTCCTACTAAAAATAATAGACAGTATTCAGCCAAAGATTTAAGAAGTTGCCACGTTTTAACCTAATATGGCTGGGGAATTTTGAGTACTTAAATTGGCCTAGATTTAATGGGATAACTTGTCTGTTAAAAAACCAAGTAACAAAACCCTACCTTTGTACGAATCCCTTTCTTCAGAATAACCACTCATCATAAGATCACATAGTCTGAATACGGTGTCCCTTTGGCCTTTCTTCCACTACGGGATGAACTAGGAGCCAGGTAAACTGGGAGGTGAATCGTGCTGTGGGTGTTGGACTATCCATGAAATAACGATCGAAAGCATCCTGTGCCCTGCCTGAAACGTAGTGTGCTCTCAGTTACTTCCCCCTCTGTTCCCTTATAATCCCAGGCAAGGCAACTCATAAACACCCCACCATCATCAAATTCACCGCCTTGTCCACCCTCACGGTTTCCATTTGTCAAAAGTTTTCGTTTATTGAGAAATATATACCTGCCGCTGTGCTAAGTTCTTTTGTACATTTTTTTTCATTTAGTTCTCAAACTCCCTGTGTAGTGTTTTTATGTCACTTTTCATGTGGGGAAACTGAGGATGAAAAGAACTTTGTAACTTGCCTGACAAAGCTGAGATTCAACCTACATCTATCTCGTTATTAGCGATCATGTTTTTCTGCCTTTCTGTTTAGTTTCTCATTAATGATGATGATAATAGCTCATATTTATTAAGCACTTACTATATGATCTTCTGAGTGCTTTGCATAAACTTACACATATAGCTTCACTGCAAACCTGTGGGATAAATA
The DNA here is from genome assembly GCF_021613505.1 of Equus quagga. NCBI lineage: Eukaryota > Metazoa > Chordata > Mammalia > Perissodactyla > Equidae > Equus > Equus quagga. Next base: position 139,518,897 of record NC_060270.1, read on the forward strand.
ATATTATCCTCATTTTCTATATAATGAGATTGAGGCACAGAAAGTTAAAATAAATTCATGTAACTAGTAAGTTTCCAAGTCAGGATTTTAATTCCAACCGATGATTTCTCATCTGTGAAATGGGGATGAATATTTTAGCTTGAACCCGTTAGAACTGTAGATTTCTGAACGTGTTAAACAAAATTATAGCTAACACTTGTTAACATTGGTCACCACAGAAAGATTTCTATTAATAACATATAGTCAAATAAGAAGGATAATAGTTTTCTAATATGTAATTGTTTGTCAAACGTTTTCTTATATTTAATTTGTGGTACTGATGACTCAAAAAATCTGGCATCTCTTCTATCACTCATCACAAGTATGGGAGAGTGGTTAAAGTGCCAGGGTTACTTCTAGCTCCTCCACTGATGAGGTGGGCCTCGGTGTCTTTATCTGTAAAGTCAGGGTAATAATGATACCCATCCTCCTAGGTCATTGTAAAGATTAAATGAATTCTCAGATATAAAGTGTGCAGGGCAGAACCTGTGTATTACAGGTACTCAATAAGTATTAGCTACAGGTATTATTATTAGTATTATTAACACCATCGTTTTTCATCATTGTTTTCTATTTATACTGTAGATTCTACTATCAGTTTCTTTTAGACCTTGGAAAGACAGAATTTGGCCCATAATTGGAGCCTGATAAGTGCAGACTGCCATCTCCAACTGGAAATAAGAAGAAAAGTCTAACAAGATTTTTAAGCAGTCGATACCAGGAAAATCACAGATATGTAGTGCTTTTTTCTAGAAAATAAAGAAACAGCATAGGAAGGGAGGGTTAGGTGAGAGTGGGAAGATCTATGAACAGTACGTGGGTCAGTGAAACATGACTGACTGCTGTCGGCGGAGGAGGAGGGGCGTAGCACTGGGACCAACCTAGTGTGAAGGGATGGAAGAGGTCCTCCTTGTTCGCAAAGTCCCCTCACTTGCTTCAACCCCTGGGCACCAGAGTGTTATAGACTAACATAGACAGCGGCACATGGTGAGTGTTAACAGCTGTTGTTGAAGATTGAGGTGATAATCCATGCAGAGATGCTTAAGGATTGAGAACGTTGCATCTGTGTTCACGAGGGATATTGGTTAATAGTTGTCATCTGGTGTCTTTGCCTAATATTAGTATCAGGTTAATACCAGCCTCATACAATGAGTTGGGAAATTTTCTGAAAGATTTTGTGTAGTACTGGTATTATTTCATCCTTAAATATTTGGTAGAATTCACCAGTAAAGGTGTATGGGTCTAGAACTTTCTTTATGGGGAAGTTTCAACTACAAATTCATTTATTAAAAAGTAACTATAGGGCTATTTAGATTATCAGTTTCTCCCTGTATAAAGTTTGGTAATTTGTATCTTTCAAAAAATGTAGCCATTTCATCAGAACTGTGTTAATGTAGGGTTAATTTTTTCCCCCCACTGCTGAAGCAAGGCCCTTCTTCATATTCTAACTGATGCCCCTGAATTGTGACATTTTTACTCTGGCTGCTGGGAATAGGCACTCTTCCCTACCCTGTGTGAACTTTGGACGCTGTTCCCTTTTCCACTTTTGGGTGGTTTTTCCCAGGTCTTGGGTAGTTTCCTCACATCCATGTGACCATCAGTATTCAACGAAATACACGAGGGGACCCTTTGCAGATCTCAGGAAGAATTCTGTGTAGCTCTCTCCTCCCCGGTTCTCTCCCCTACAAGCTCCGTCTGCCTTGCCTTCCCTGACATCCAGCTCCATGTCCTCGAGCTCCATGTCACTGGGCTCTGCCCGAGTTCTCCTGCTTGCACTGCCGCCTGGAAACTTTCTCCAGACAGTACGCTGGGTAATTGTAGGATTCACCTCCTGTCTTTTCCATCTGCTAGGAGTCACTGGCCTTTGTTGCCTGATGTCTGATCTTTTGAATGCCATTGTTTCATGTTTCGTCTATTTTTTAAAACGTTTTTGGGATGAATTGTAAATCTGTTCCCTTTTGCTGCATTTTGACCAGATATAGAAATCCACTCCTTGAATATTGAATGTGTAAATTGCTCTTGTGCCCAAAGAGTTTTATTATATATTATACATCTCTGCGTCCTTAAGTTTAGTTTCTCCTTTTGCAGACATGGAAACAACAATCCAGTTAAAAGAACTGGAAGTATTGAAAATTAAAAGAAAATGAAATTATATTCACAGAAGACCTAATTAACGTATATTTCTTTATAGTTGTCTTTAAAATATCTACTAATAGAAATCAGGTGGCCCAGGTAGGCTGGGTGAAAAATTTTCTCAAATCTTTGCCAGTAAAAGATTTAACTTATTATGAATCTGTATTAATTTATTGTTCAAAAATGGCTGATTTACAAGCAGTTCTGATCTTTGTCTATTTTATTTCTTCTCAGTGCCCGATGAAAGCAAAGTTCATTCATTGGCTGGACACAGATCGGGTAAGACATTCCCTGTAGCTGACTTTATATTCTCCTTCCTGGAAATCACTGGCTGTGTTTGAGTAGCAGTTGGAGCCTGTTTCCATCCACTAGTCACTGAAAGGCTTGCTAATTAATACATGAGATGTCTCTGACTTCCACAAAGATGAATTATTGCTTGGCTGTGTATCTGGTGGCATAATGTATGCTGACTCAAAATGTTTGAGAGGAAAGAATAAATGTTTCCAAAAAAATAATTATAAAACTGAAAGTCTTAAACCTGTATGCCAGCTGAACACTTAGAACAACAAAAAAATTATAATGAAAACCCAAGAAAGTTGGAAATTCTTTCCCATGATGATTTTCACATTAAAGTGGCAAGACAGTATGTTCCAGAATAAGAAAAATGTGGTCATTTCTTTCTCCTCAAAAAAGAGTAGTCTTTTTGCCCATCACCAACGGGGATTGTGCCCAAGATGACAGTATTGCCTTTCTTTAGACTCCTCAACAAGCTCCCTAGAGGTTCTTTAGGAAGTGCACAGGGATCTCCAAGGCTCTACTGGGTCTTTCTCAATTGTATGGGAGATGCCTTCAGGTCTAAAATCCAAGCTCTCCTCCGGGTGGCCTGCCTTCTACCCTTTCGCATTTCCTTCACCATCATTCAGTCACATGAATTGAAAACACTTAAAGCCATTAAGCTCATAAATGTGCAGTAATCCATTTCTTTTAGGGGTGTATTATTTGGGGGGAAAATATCCATTGTACTCTTAGAATTGCCACTCCAAACAACAGAAGGGTTACGATGTGCTGGCATCCCTCCATTTTTGATATAAAAGAAGTCTTCACCATCCCCAGGCATCTCCTGCGTGGGTGTGCCAATTACGTTTCAGCGGTAAGTGGCCTTGATGCCTCATTACCTCCATCACGTTCAGGGCAAGATTCTGTTTCTTACTTTTCTTCTGTCTCCAGATTCTCTAGTGATAATAGAGAAGGGCTGGGTCACAGCTCTTAGATTGTTTCTCTTCTGCTCCTCCTAACAAAGAGCCTAAGAGGTTAGATCACGGGGAAGGACAGATTTCTGTGGGAGTGTAAGTGCCGCCTGCTGCTCGTCCCATCCTCCTCATCCGTTAAATTCTCTACTGCTGGAAATATTTTTAGGAGCCTGAGAAGAGAGGTCTCATGACCAAGGAACCCCAAAGATAGAGTATATTATTTTCATCTTAAATGCATGGTACTGCTGGTAGGTAGTTCTCTCACAGGTAGTAACACTTGAAGATTAAAGCCTTTTTACATACTGGAATAGGCTTCAAGGTAAAAAGTGGAAACGTTCTTAAGATTGTTCAGCAATCTGGTTTGTGAAAATAACCAAATCATAAATTTTCTGGCTTTTTCTAGGAAATCGTCTTATTCTAATCTTACTTCATTTCCAAGCAAATTACTATTAGCCAGTAACTAAAAATTATTGTCACTGTTTCTAAATGAGAACATTGTTATCTTAGTATATTGCTATAATATGTTATATAGTGTAAAATAAAAATATTAATTTTTTTAATTAATTGTCTAAGTACAAAAATTGAAATAATCTTCCAAATTAATACAAAAATGCCACAAATGGCATAGTTTAAAAGCTGCCAGTCAGTTAATTGTAAGGTTCACATGGCAGCTTTACTTTAGCTGGTTGAGAGGTAGTGCCAATGTTCTTTATATCACATGAACCACTGTTTAAATACATCAGACATTTTAAAGAAGATTTTGGTTACTAATGTACTGATATTACAATGTTCTCTATTCTTATATTTTAAGTATTTTATATCATATCACAATGTCTTTGAGTTTTTCATTGGCCATTCATGAAACCAGAGCAAATGCTAAAAAACAATCAGAAACTTGATAACTTTGGAGCAAAAGTAGCATGCAGTAAGACACAATGAAGAAGGCTAAGCAGGCCCCTAAAATTGCACAGTCTGGAGTTGAGTTAAACGAGAGCTCCTGTAAAACATTAGCAACAGTTCTGAGAAAATACAAAGCACCATTCAAGAAAAACATGCTACTAAGATTATAAATTTATGTGCTCCAAGAAGATGCCCTCCCCATTTTTTATATTTATTTCTTTTGGAAAATTAAGCTAGAATTGTAATGGTCCTCAGCAACTCATCCCTCAAATAAAATGCAATCCCTTATGTGTACTGCATTTTTGTAGAGGAGTTTCTTATTGGGCTTCGGTGGTGCTGGTGCTGGTGATGGTGATGGTGGGATGATGATGATGATGATGGTGGTGGTAGTGGTGGTGGTGGTGGTGATGGTGGTGATGATGATGATGATGGTGGTGGTGGTGGTGGTGGTGGTGATAGTGATGGTGATGATGGTGGCGGTGGTGGTGGTCATGGTGGGATGATGAGGATGATGGTGGTGGTGGTGGTGGTGATGATGATGGTGGTGGTGATGGTGATGGTGGGATGATGATGATGATGATGATGATGGTGGTGGTGGTGGTGGTGATGGTGGGATGATGATGATGATGGTGGTGGTGGTGGTGATGGTGGGATGATGATAATGATGATGATGGTGGTGGTGGTGGTGGTAGTGATGTGGTAGAGGATTAAGATCCTTTTGATTCTGGCAACCTCTTTCCGTTACAAAATCGTTTTAAAAATTCACCTAGCATATAACTATAATCTCAATCTGCTACAGTCTCTGACCACCAAGCAGGTTACTGGTTTGGATTTTAACTTGCAATATTCTGTGTTCATACTTTTCTCACCAACGTTAAAGGGATCCTCAGCTTCTTTTTGTTTCACCTTTCCTTTCCTCAAATCCTTTCTCCAGAATATTTAGGTAAAAAAGTGATATCTCTTTTGCTAAGAAGAAAGAGTATCTCCGTGTCTCTTTTTAATTATAGAAATGTGGGCAGCTTTCATACTATCCAAGACCATCAGGAAGTTAAATTAAATTGTATGTGCTGACCTAAATCTATCATCCATCCTCTTATTCAGGATGATATTCAACATTTTAATAAATTCATCTGCGTTAAAATTTCTTCTGAGTCAGCTACTTAGCGTGTAAGAGCCATTTCGTGCCAAGTTCCATCTGTTGGTCTGGCTTGGGTACCTCCCAAATTTGTGACAATATTTTTGGCACCTTTCCTTGGCTTAATCTTTAAATGGTTGATTCCTCAGAGCTCAGATCAAATCAAAGGCCCAGGTGAGATAAATCTTTCCAACATTTTTGGCCCAAAATGTGGTGTTCCCTCACCCCATCTGGAATCAATCCAGTATTCCTGAGACTTCTCTAACAGCCTACCTCAGGGCAGCGCTTCCCCAGCAGGGCATTGCATCGCATCCTTTGGCAAGGAAGAGGGCAGGATGATTCTCCTGTTTGTGATCTGGTAGGGTCCTCCTCCGTGGATGAGAGGTATTAATATCTACGGAATGGCAAGATCTACGTGGAGAAGTTAGGAGCAAAATGCCTTTTGTCTGGTTCCTTTAAGAAAAATTACAAGCAACAGAGCCTTGAAAAACCAAAAAGGTGTCTTTTACCTCTTTCCCTAACTGTCTTACTAATTGAATTCTGACAAAATTCAAATCCTAGCAATGCGGCAGCGGTGGGGTGGGGGGGAAGTTCAGCAAAATGTGTATTTTAAACAATAAAACCTTTTTTAAAAAGACATATTCTGAGGGAACATTAGAATCCAGAGAAAATTGCATCAAATTTGGCATAGCTTCTTTTATTTTTTAAATTATACTTTAATTTTGGCAACACTTAGACTCTAAGACTGTGTCTGAGAAGTAATCCTTTCTCTTTTTTTGCTGCATACTGAGCTGACACCTAAACCATCAGTTTAATGCTCCTCTGCATTCAGACAGAAAGGACTTATAAATTTTACTTTTTTTACTGTGTCTTCATTTTTTGTTGTTTTGATTTACCACTTGGAGCTGTTTTAATATATATTGACTGTCCACAGAGATCTTTGCTGATCCAGCTCTTTAAGATGATGCAGTACTGAAGAAAGCCGATGAGTCCTTTTTATGAGCTCTGACATATTAATTAGCAAAATGGACTAAAAAGCTTTCCTATTTCTATTTTAATTTCTTATATTCTCAAACACCTGTCTATATAGCTGTAAGACAGGCAAGTCTGTAAAAGTAATGGTTGGCAGTAAGTCCAGACCTTTTCTGAGATAAGTTTATCAATTAATGAGTGAGTACTCATTAACAATCTAGGGGGATACCTCTCTATGAGCTGCCTTGCAGCCACTAAGGATGTTGGTATTTTAACTCATTTTATGGAGGGAGAAGCTGAAGCTCAGGGCATTTGAGTACTTGGTCTCTCATCTGGTAACTAGTGAGGTTAGGTTATGAGCCCAGGTATTGTGTGGTAGAGCATATGCTTTTGACCATTTCATTTTCCACCAGCTTGTGCCTAACTAACACCTCACAGTCTCGGGAACTGAGATGAACATAGGAGTCAGACATAGTTCTAGTTGGAAGACATGACACCACAGGATATCCCATAAATCCTTACCTACCTTTCGTAACCTCAGCCAGCCAAACAAGGAAGGCAGTCGGTATAATTTCTCTGTCCAACTACTGTAGTTCAGAGAGCGCGAGAGGACCATGTGATTTGATCCTTCTTGCCTTTGTTTCCCTGCATGCGTTTATGCATGTATATGTTTATATGAATGTGTGGGCCAGGCGAAGAGATGGATGAGAGACAAAATATGCATGTGCTGTGCATGTGTTATGTATAAATTACAGTAAATGTGCATGTGATGTGTATCCTTACGGCAAAGGCCAAGTTTAATATGCAAGTTGCGAACTTGCAGACCTTATATTCTGTTCTAAATGCATTGTGTATAGACTTCCAATCTAGAATGTTCAAATGTAGCTGAAAAATCTCTAGATCTTTCCAAAGGAATAGAACTCTTAAAAATATAGGGTGATCAGATAGTCACTTTAATTCAAGAGCAATGAGTTATTAAGCGGCATTTCATGAATTTTGTTGTCTCAGTATCCCATACTTTAATAAAATATCTAAGTTAAAATATGCATCTAAAATTTGGAACACCAACCATGGTCATTTTTCATGAGTCTTCTAATTGGATTGCTGGTTTTTGTGACTTTTTTTTTTTTTAAAGATTTTATTATTTCCTTTTTCTCCCCAAAGCCCCCCGGTATATAGTTGTATATTCTTCGTTGTGGGTTCTTCTAGTTGTGGCATGTGGGACGCTGCCTCAGCGTGGTCTGATGAGCAGTGCCATGTCTGCGCCCAGGATTCGAACCAACGAAACACTGGGATGCCTGCAGCGGAGCGCGCGAACTTAACCACTCAGCCACGGGGCCAGCCCTGGTTTTTGTGACTTTTTATTGTCACTGTTAATGAGGAACTAAAATCTTGGAGTTAGCAGGTAGTGGACTCCTCATCAGTTGGTTAAGGTAACACTGCGTGGTTATCTATTTGGATAAACATCTTCTTTGGGTACTTTCTAAGCTCTTATCATTTGTTATGTTGGATAATTATAGCTTTAGACACAAGAAATGTATATGTTTGCCACAATCTCCAGCTTTGATTGCTGTTTCCATGGGATTCAGAATGTTATCATAAAAAAGTTAGCAATATGTCTAGGATTCTTCCTATACAAACTCGACCATGAAGCAACCCAGGTATTTCCTATGTTGTAAAAGGTTGCTGAATACTCTGGTCTCTAAAACTCAATGAATTAAATTGAATCAGAAACAAATGTATCAGTCTTTTTAGAAATGAGATAATATTCTTTGCTACTCAAATATGGTGATGGTGTGTGCGTCTCTGAATTTCATAAGTTAATAGAGACTACAATGTTTTTTAGATACCAAATTTCAAAATTAATTATTTCAGTTCTACTCATGTTCATTAAATGGCTACTGTGTGACAAGTGTTGTTTTAAGTGTTGTGTTGTGTTAGGCGAGAGATACAAAGCAACATCAGACATGATCTCTGCCTTAGAAAAAGTGTTTGTTGAGTGGTAGAGGACAAATACACACAAATGCCTATTTAAATATTGGTTTGGTCCCTTCATGCTAAAGAGCGCAGTGCAGAAATCTCACAGAGGAAACATTGCTTGATTCTGCTTGGAACTGAAAGGTGGCTGTTATGTTTCAGAAAAGAAATGCTTCCATAGCAGGATCTGAAAGATAAATAGAAGTTTGAGAACCAGAAAAGGTCAATGAGCTAACACATTTCATGCATGTGGAAAATTATGAAAACAGGAAGCACCATGGTGTATACCAGGAGCAATAAGCAGTTCTGTGTGGCGTGGGTGCAAAGGGGAGAGGGATGAGATACCAGGTTGAGCAATAGGCAGGATTACACCATGTGGACTCCTACCAAACAGAAAAACCTGAGTTTTATCCTACAGGCTCACAGAATCCAAGCCGACCAAAGGAGGGAGCAGTCGGTTTTGCATTCCAGTAATTTCACTCTGGTGGTTGTGGGGATTTGGAGGGACAAAAAATAAGCAAGGAGCACAGTTAAGAGAGCATTGCCATAGTCCAGGTGAGAGATGACGGAGGCATAAACTGAAGTGATTAGCAATGGGAATGGAAGGAAAATAAGGAAATATTTAGGAAATAAAGCCTCGAACTTGTTTTGTTTTGTTTTTTAATTAAACTTAGTGCGTAAGTGAGGAAGAAGATCCAGCGTGATTCTCAGTGTATCAGTCAGCTATTGCCACAACTGTGCTGCATAATAAAACCAACAGTAGCACTGCTTTCTTGACCATGTGTCTTCACATGGGCTGGGATGTGCTGATCTCAGAAGTGCTTGGCTGGGCTTAGCTCCAACCTCCCGTTCAGGGCCAGGTGTTCTGCATACGTGTACTGTTTTCCTTGGACAAGTGGTTTCCTGAGGACAAGAGGTTTCCTGAAGTGTGGCAGGATGGCAGGAGCTGTGAAGGAGTAGAGATTTTCTATGGGAGTAGAGGACCCACAGTACTTGAAAGTGGAAATTAGAAACAAGGAGGACATTGAGCCCTAGGCTGACCTGCAGGGTACGAGTGAGAAGGAACAGCTTCAAGTGAGAGGACTGCAGGGAAGCAGAATTCTTAGTGGAGAATTTCAGCTAAGGCCCAAAGGCAGGGGAATTTTCAGAGAAGAGGTTGAAAGTGAACTGCATTTTGTCACCCATGGGAGGATGGTGGGGACTCAAGAAGGCAGAGTGGAGGAGTCTAGAGAAAAGGCTTGGGCGAGTTTAGACCCAGTCGTGGCCTGGATGAATTATTTCTTGTAAAGAGATCCTGTCTCTGAAGGATGAGTGATGAAGAATTTCCCAAAGGGAATGGTCCCCAGGTTACAGAAGGTTTGAGAAGATGTCTGATTTTCACTAGGTTTGGAAATTGAGAGATGGCCATTAGTAATCACTTCAGCTGGAGTGAGTTTCAGTAGACAGGAGAACAGGAACAAAACGAAGTGGCATGAGGAATGGAGGTGGAAACAAACGTAGATGATCTGTCCAGAAGCTTTATGTTAAGAGAAAGAAGAGAGATGTATATAGAGAAGCTGTCTTTGTTCTGTGCTATTAATGAGAAACACTGGACTGTGTTTGTAGGCTGAGAGGAAAAAGACCTTTGTGAGAGAATGAAGAAATAGGAAACAGGAAATTGTTAGAGGGATAGGATGAAGAGTGTGGTTTTATAGAAATTAGCCTTGAAGAGGTGGGCCAGGACTGCGGATAAAGTGGTGGGGTTGCCTTAGATAAATTTGTAGGTGGAGGGAGTGAGAAATTAAAGATGTAAGTGGTCTCAGTTTACTTGATGATGTCGAAGTCTGCGTATAATGGCATTATAGGGTTGACCAATAGGCTAGCCAAGGAAATAAGAAACATTATAAATTAAAGGTTACCCAGGTTGGGATATGTTTAATCATTGAAGCAAAATTGGATGGGAAACTATGAAAAAATATATTTACTTCCCCCACACACACATGCTCACTAAAGTCAAGGATTGAGTGACAGATGAGCTACAGTAATGCACACTACAGTCAAGGGCTGGGTGACAGGTGAGCTACAGCCATGCACACTACAGTCAAGGGCTGGGTGACAGGTGAGCTACAGCCATGCACACTGCAGTCAAGGGCTGGGTCACAGGTGAGCTACAGCCACGCACACTACAGTCAAGGGCTGGGTGACAGGTGAGCTACAGCCACGCACACTGCAGTCAAGGGCTGGGTGACAGGTGAGCTACAG